>NW_023416738.1:0-24578 GCF_012460135.2 Molothrus ater | reverse complement strand
GCCAAACCCTGAGAAAATCTTGGATGGCGCCGGGATCCCGGGCGAGGGTTTGAGCCCATTGCCGCCATTCCCATGTGCGGAATTCCGGGAATTCTGGGAATTGTGGGAATTCTGGGAATTGCTGTACCTGAGGGGGCTCTGGCGGCCGTGCTGGGCTGCAGGGGCGTCATTCCCGACACTCCGGACACTCCGGACACTCCGGATTCGCTCCTGTCCGGGCCGCAGATCCCGGGAATCGGCGCCGATTTTTCCAGGGAAGGGAGGAGCTGATCCAGCTGCTCCAGCTCGGCTGAGAACTGCAGGGAAAAGGGAAAAATTCTGGGATCGGGTGGGGAAAAAAATCTCGGGACAAAGTAGGAAAAGTTCTGGGTTGGGGTGGGGCAAAGTCTGGGAGAAGGAAGGAAAAATTCTGGGATTAGATGGGGAAAATCCTGGAATAAACTGGGAAGATTCTGGAATCAGGCAGGAAAAATCTTGGGATTAGCTGGAAAAAATCCTGGAATAAACTGGGAAGATTCTGGAATCAGGCAGGAAAAATTTTGGAATCAGCTGGGAAAAACTCTGGAATAAACTGGGAAAAATTCTGGGATTAGCTGAGAAGAATCTTGGGATCAGGCGAAAAAAAAATCTGGAATAAGGTGGGAAATATCCCAAAAAAAAACTGGGAGAAATTCTGGGATCAGGTGGGAAAAGATGTGGAATCAGGCAGGAAAAATCTTGGGATCAGCTGGAAAAAATCCTGGAATAAACTGGGAAGATTCTGGAATGAGGTGAGAAAAAATCTGGGATAAGGTGGGGAAAACCCCCCCAAAAAACTGGGAAAAATTCTGGGATCAGGTGGGAAAAAATCTGGGAGAAAGCAGAAAAAATTCTGGGATTAGCTGGGAAAAATTCTGGAATAAACTGGGAAGATTCTGGAATCAGGCAGGAAAAAATCTTGGGATCAGGTGGGGAAAAAATCTGGGATCAGGTGGGAAAAATCCGAGAAAAAAATGGGAAAATTTGTGGGATCATGTGGGAAAAAATCTGGGAGAAAGCAGAAAAAATTCTGGGATTAGATGGGAAAAATCTTGGGATCAGCTGGGAAAAATCCTGGAATAAACTGAGAAAATTCTGGAATCAGCTGGGAAAAATCCTGAAATAAACTGGGATAAATTTTGGAATCAGCTGGGAAAACTCCTGGGATCAGGCAGGGAAAATTCTGGGATTAGCTGAGAAAAATCTCAGGACTGGTTAGGAAAAATTCTGGGATTAGCTGGGAAAAGTCTTGGGATCAGGTGGGAAAAATTCTGGGATCAGCTGGGAAAAATTCTGCATAAACAGGAAAAAATCTTGGGATCAGGTTTGGGAACAAACTGGGAAAAATTCTGGGATTGGGTGAGAAAAATTCTGGGATAAGGCAGGAAAAATCTTGAGATTCCAGGGGAATGGGAAGCAAAAGCCAGGAGAATTCCAGGAAAATCCCTGGGAGCATCCAAGGAAATCTTGGAGAACCTCAAGACGTTGGGATTGGAATGGGATGGGATCAAATCTCCACCAATCCCACCCGAACCATTCTGGACCTCCAGGATTCCATGGGAATGGGAAACAAAATCCAGGAGAATTCCTAGAAAATCTCTGGGAATGTCCATGGAAATCTTGGAATTATGAGACTGGAATGGGATGGAATCAAATCTCCATAAATTCCACCCGAACCATTCCGGAACTCTGGAATTCAATGGGAAGACAAATCCTGGAGAATTCCTAGAAAATCTTTGGGAATGTCCAAGAAAATCTTGGAATTGTGGGATTGGAGCAGGATGGGATCGAAGATTATGAACTTCACCCAAACCATTCTGGATGTCCAGGATTCCATGGGAATGGGAAGCCAAACCCAGGAGAATTCCCAGAAAATCTTCGGGAATGCCCAAGAAAATCTTGGAGATTGCCTCAAGATGTTGGGATTGGAGTGGGATGGGATCAAATCACCACAAATCCCACCCAAACCATTCCAGAACTTCGGCATTCTCTGGGAAAGGGAAACAAAATCCTGCAGAATTCCTCGAAAATCTTTGGGAATGTCCATGGAAATCGTGGAATTATGAGACTGGAATGGGATGGGATCAAAGCTCCACCAATCCCACCCGAACCATTCCGGAACTCTGGAATTCAATGGGAAGCCAAACCCAGGAGAATTCCCAGAAAATCCTTGGGAGCATCCAAGGAAATCTTGGAGCACCTCAAGACCTTGGGATTGGAGTGGGATGGGATTGAATCTCCACCAATCCCACCCAAACCATTCTGGATGTCCAGGATTCCATGGGAATGGGAAGCCAAGCCTGGGAGAATTCCTAGAAAATCTTTGGGAATGTCCAAGGAAATCTTGGAGCACCTCAAGATCTTGGGATTGGAGCAGGATGGGACCGAATCTCCACCAATCCCACCCAAACCATTCTGGATCTCCAGGATTCCATGGGAATGGGAAGCCAAATCCTGGACAATTCCCAGAAAATCTTTGGGAATGCCCAAGGAAATCTTGGAGCACCTCAAGACCTTGGGATTGGGAATTATGGGATTGGAGCAGGATGGGATCAAAGCTCCACCAATCCCATCCAAACCATTCTGGATCTCCAGGATTCCATGGGAACGGGAAGTCAAACTCGGGAGAATTCCTAGAAAATCTTTGGGAATACCCAGGAATATCTTGGAGCACCTCAAGACCTTGGAATTGGAGTGGGATGGGACCGAATCTCCACCAATCCCACCCGAACCATTCCGGAACTCTGGAATTCAATGGGAAGCCAAACCCAGGAGAATTCCCCAAAAATCCCTGGGAGCATCCAAGGAAATCTTGGAGCACCTCAAGACCTTGGGATTGGAGTGGGATGGGATTGAATCTCCACCAATCCCACCCGAACCATTCTGGATCTCCAGGATTCCATGGGAATGGGAAGCCAAGCCTGGGAGAATTCCTAGAAAATCTTTGGGAATGTCCAAGGAAATCTTGGAGCACCTCAGGATCTTGGGGTTGGAATGGGATGGGACCGAATCTCCACAAATCCCACCCAAACCATTCCAGAACTTTGCCATTCAGTGGGAAAGGGAAACAAAATCCTGCAGAATTCCTAGAAAAACTTTGGGAATGTCCATGGAAATCTTGGAATTATGAGACTGGAATGGAGTGGGAGGCAAAGCTCCATAAATCCCACCTGAACCATTCCAGAACTTTGGCATTCGATGGGAAGCAAAACCCAGGAGAATTCCCAGAAAAGGAAATCTTGGAGCACCTCAAGACCTTGGGATTGGAGCAGGATGGGACCGAATCTCCACCAATCCCACCCGAACCATTCTGGATCTCCAGGATTCCATGGGAACGGGAAGCCAAATCCTGGACAATTCCCAGAAAATCTTTGGGAATGCCCAAGAAAATCTTGGAGCACCTCAAGACCTTGGGATTGGGAATTACAGGATTGGAGCAGGATGGGATTGAATCTCCACCAATCCCACTCAAACAATTCAGGACCTCCAGGATTCCATGGGAATGGGAATCCCAATCCCGGCCAATCCCCCCAGAGGATCTCGGTTCTCCCCCACCCACCTGTCCCGGCGCCTCCATCTTGACCTCATCCCCCGCGGGAATTTTGGGAATGGCGTTCGGCGGGGCCGGACACGTCTCGGCAGGGGCGGCGGCCTCGCCCTTCTCCACCTTGACCTTGACGTCGTCCAGGCTGAGCCCCGGATGCGCCGGCTCCTTCTCGTCCTTGTCCAGCAGGTACCGCAGCAGCTGGTGATCCTTGCACTCCTTCTTCTTCTCCGCCTCCGCCATCCCGGAATTCCCGGCGCCGCAATTCCCGCCGGGATTCTCCTTCTTGTCCTGCTCGGCGGCGGCGGCGGCGGCGGGGATGTCGGAGGGGCTGCCCTCCTGCAGCAGCCGGTGCAGGATTTTGTGGCGCTCCGTCAGCGAGCTGTGCGAGGACGGGCAGGACGGAGCAGCCGGGACGGGGTTCCCGGGAATGCCGGCGCACGCCAGGGAATCCTTGGAGCTGGTGTCGGCGTCGGCGTGGTGCCGCAGCTGCTGCTCGGCCGTGCTGGCCAGCAGCTGCACCAGCCGGTGGCTCGTGCCCTGCGGACACTTCCCGCCGCCGCCGCCGCCGCCGCCGTCGCCCCCGGCCTCGGATCCGTGCGGAATTCCCGGCTCCGAGGTCTTGTCGGCTCCATTGTTTTCTTGGATCATCTCGCCGAGGATGGAAGAGATTTCCTTGGCGTCCTTGGGGTCGGATTTGCCGCCGACGCGGCCGGGGGAGTTTTGGGAGCTTGGCTGCCTCAAAAACGCCGGATTGGCCGGAGGCTCCGGAAGCGCCGAGTTGACGGGAGCGTTGGGAAAAGGCCGGGAATTCCCCGAGGATGAGGAGGAGGATGAGGAGGAGGAGGAGGATGAGGAGGAGGAGGAGGAGGAAGCTGGGGAGTGCATGGATGGCGAGAAGGGAGCTCGGGATCTGGGAATCAAGCCGGGACTCCCGCGGTGCCGCGGCGACAGGAACTGCGGGGCCGGAATTCCGGGGCTGTTCATGGGGGAGCTGCCGTGGGACAAAGGGTGGGAATTCCCGGCGGTTTGGCTTAAGGCAACGTTGGATCCCAGAGGATTCCCGAAATTCCCTTGGCCCGAGGCGGAATTGCCGGGATGAGGGGAGGGCGCGGCCATGACGGAGCCGTTGGACGGAGGGAGGGAAGGCGGCAGCGCCATTCCCGGCGCCGGAGGAACGTTGGGATTCACCCTGGGAAGGGCCAGGCCTGGAGCGGGGGCGTCCTGGGGGGAGAGAATTCCGTGATCCCTGGGGGGGAAAAAAACATGGGAAAATCAGGTTTTCCCCGGGTTTTGGTGTTCCCCAAAGCAGTTCTGGCAGCGGGAATTCCAAAAATTCCCTGCTTGGAATTCTGGCTGCTCCGAGGCTTTCTCAGGGTTTTGGAATTCCCAGATCCTGTTCCGAGAACAGCAGGAATTCCAAAAAATTCCCTGCTTGGAATTCCGGCCGCTCCAAGGTTTTCTCAGGGTTTGGAATTCCCAAATCCTGCTCTGAGAAGAGCAGAGATCCCAAAAATTCTCTGCTTGGAATTCCGGTTGCTCTGACCCTTTTCCCCGGTCTGGAGTTCCCAGATCAGCATTCCCATCATCCCAGCCCGGTGGCGCTGGGAAAAGTCCGTTTTCCCAAATTTTTGGAGTTGTTCCAGGATTTCCTGGACCCATCCCAGCAGCTCCAGAGGATCATTTTTCTTGGGAATTCTGACAGAAATCCTTGGGAGGGGAAGGTCTCAATTCCAATCCCAATCCCAATCTAAATTCCAGACCTAATTCCAATCCCAATCCTAAACCTAATCCTAATTCCAATCCCAATCCCAACTCTAATCTCAATGCCAATCCCAGTCCTAAACCTAATCCTAATTCCAATTCCAATCCCAATTCCAGTCCCAATCCCAATCCCAAAACCAATCCCAATCCAATCCCAATTCCAGTCCCAATCCTAATCCCAATTCCAGTCCCAATCCCAATCCCAACCCCAATCCAGCCCTGAGGACCCAGGGAATGCCCGGATGAGGTCAAGGCCAAATTTACAGGAAAAATTCCTCACCCGGAGTTTGAAAACCCCTTGAAAAATTTTTCCTTAGGAGACACCAAAAATTCCCAAAACCTCCAGAATTCCAGGAAAAAACTCAAAAGAGGGGGGAAAAAAGAAGGGGAAAAACCCCAAAAAGCTGGAAAAACCCAAGGCGGGATCAGCGCCCGAAGCTCCATCCCTGCCTCATCTGGGTGATTCCCGGCACCGATCCCAGCCGGAATTCTGAGGAATTCCATGGAATTCCGAGGGATTTGATGGGAATTCCATGGAATTCCGAGGGATTTGATGGAATTCCGTACCTCTCAATGACGTGGATGCCCATGATGAAGGGCTGCAGCTCCGGGCTCGAGGGGTAGCAGAGCTTGCACTTGGTGTGGGCACTCAGCACGGAGCCGTCGCTCAGCGTGAAGCGGTACGAGGGGCTGAAGGCCGTGCCCCGCGTCATCACTGAGGAGAAACACACAGAATTCCAGGGAAAAATATGGGAAATATCTCGAGAAAATCCTGAGAAGATCCATAAAAATCATGTCAGGGGAAAAGGGAAAGTGAGCACGGAGCCAGCGCTCAGTGAAAAGGGGACGAGGGGCTGAGGGCCCTGCTGGGGTTATCACTGAGGGGAAAAAACACTGAATTCCAGGAAAATCCTGGGAAAAATCCCAAGAACATCCTGAGAAAATCCCAATCTCATCCCAAAAATCCCAATTCAAGGGAAATCAATCCCAAAAATGCCAGCAGGGCACAGGGAGGATCAGCACGGAGCCGTCGCTCAGCGTCAAGCGGTACGAGCGGCTGAAGGCCGTGCCCCGCGTCGTCACTGAGGGGAAACACACAGAATTCCAGGGAAAAATATGGGAAAATCACGGAAAATCTCGAGAAAATCCTGAGAAGATCCATAAAAATCATGTCAGGGGAAAAGGGAAAGTGAGCACGGAGCCGTCACTCAGCGAAAAGGGGACAAGGGGCTGAGGGCCCTGCTGGGGTTATCACTGAGGGGGAAAAACGCTGAATTCCAAGGAAATCCTGGGAAAACACTGAGAAAATAAAAAAAAAAATCCTGAAAAAATTACAAAAACCCCAATTCAATGGAATTCTGATCCCAAAAGCCACAACAGGGCCCAGGGACGATCAGCACAGAGCCCTTGCTCAGTGTGAGGGGGATGAGGGGCTCAAGGCTCTGCCAGGGTCATCACTGAGGGAGAAACATGGAATTCCAAGAAAATCTTGGGAAAACAATGAGAAAATCTCAAAAAAAATCCTGAAAAAAATCCCAAAACCCCCAATTCAATGGAATTCTGATCCCAAAAACCTCAACAGGGCCCAGGCAGGATCAGCATGGAGCCATCGCTCAGGGTGAAGGGGACAAGGGCTTGAAGGCCATGCCAGGGTCATCACTAAGGGAAAAACCACAGAATTCCAAGAAAAAACATGGAAATCCTGGAAAATCCTGAGAAAATCCTGAGAAAATTCTAAAAATCATGATAGGTAAAGGAAGAGTCAGCTCAGAACTGATGCTCAGCGTAAAGGGGATGAAGGACTGAAGGTGGTGTTGGGATCATCCCTGAGGGGAAAAACATGGAATTCCAGAAAAGGCCAAGAATATTCTGGGGAAATAACAAGAAAATCCTCAAAAATCCCAATCTAATCCCAAAAAAACCCAATTCAATGAAAATCTAATCTCCAAAATGCCAATAGGGTACAGGGAGGATGAGCAGGGAGCTGTCGCTCAGCATGAAGGGGGCGAGGGGGCCGTGCCAGAGTCATCACTGAAGAGAAAAACACTTAAATCCCAGAAAAATCACATTAAAATCTCAAGAAAATCCTGAGAAAATCCCAATCTAATCCCAAAATCCGGAATCCAATGGAAAGATAATCCCAAAAACCCCAACAGGGCACAGGGAGGATCAGCATGGAGCCGTCGCTCAGCGTGAAGGGGACGAGGGCCTGAGGGCCATGACCTGCGTCATCTCTGAGGGAAAAAACACTCAATTCCAGGGAAAAACTTGGATCAATTCTGAGAAAATCCTGAGAAAATCCCAATCTAAACCCAAAGTCCTGAATCCAATGGAAAGTTAAACCCCAAAACCCCAATAGGGCACAGGCAGGATCAGCACGGAGCCGTCACTCAGCGTGAAGGGGACGAGGGCCTGAGGGCTGTGCTGGGGTCATCACTGAGGGAAAAAACACTGAATTCCAGGGAAAAACTTGGAAAAAGTCTGAGAAAATCCTGAGAAAATCCCAATCTAATCCCAAAATCCCGAATCAAATGGAAAGCTAATCCCAAAAACCCCAATAGGGCACAGGCAGGATCAGCACGGAGCCGTCACTCAGCGTGAAGGGGACGAGGGCCTGAGGGCCATGATGGGGTTATCACTGAGGGAAAAAAACACTGAATTCCAGGGAAAAACTTGGAACAATTCTGAGAAAATCCTGAGAAAATCCCAATCTAATCCCAAAATCCTGAATCCAATGGAAAGCTAATCCCAAAAACCCCAATAGGGCACAGGCAGGATCAGCACGGAGCCCTCACTCAGCGGGAAGGGGACAAGCGCCTGAGGGCTGTGCTGGAGTCATCACTGAGGTAAAAACACTGAATTCCTGGGAAAAGCTTGGAACAATTCTGAGAAAATCCCAAACTAATACCAAAATCCTGAATCCAATGGAAAGATTATCCCAAAAACCCCAATAGGGCACAGGGAGGATCAGCACAGAACCGTCACCCAGCGTGAAGGGGACGAGGGCCTGAGGGCCGTGCCCCGCATCATCACTGAGGTAAAAACACTGAATTCCAGGGAAAATACTTGGAAAAATTCTGAGAAAATCCCAGTCTAATCCCAAAATCCTGAATCCAATGGAAAGATAATCCCAAAAACCCCAATAGGGCACAGGCAGGATCAGCACAGAACCGTCACTCAGCGTGAAGGGGACGAGGGCCTGAGGGCTGTGCCCCGCGTCATCACTGAGGGAAAAAACACTGAATTCGAGGGAAAAACTTGGAGCAATTCTGAGAAAATCCTGAGAAAATCCCAATCTAATCCCAAAATCCCGAATCAAATGGAAAGTTAAACCCAAAAACCGCAATAGGGCACAGACAGGATCAGCACGGAGCTGTCACTCAGCGTGAAGGGGACAAGGGCCTGAGGGCCGTGATGGGGTCATCACTGAGGGAAAAAAACACTGAATTCCAGGGATAATACTCGGAAAAATTCTGAGAAAATCCTGAGAAAATCCCAATCTAATCCCAAAATCCTGAATGCAATGGAAAGCTAATCCCAAAAACCCCAATAGGGCACAGGCAGGATCAGCACGGAGCCGTCACTCAGTGTGAAGGGGACAAGGGCCTGAGGGCCGTGCTGGGGTTATCGCTGAGGGAAAAACCTCTGAATTCCAGGGAAAAACTTGGAACAATTCTGAGAAAATCCTGAGAAAATCCCAAAACCCTGAATCCAATGGAAAGATAATTCCAAAAACCCCAATAGGGCACAGGCAGGATCAGCACGGAGCCGTTACTCAGCGTGAAGGGGACAAGGGCCTGAGGGCCGTGCTGGGGTTATCACTGAGGGAAAAACCTCTGAATTCCAGGGAAAAACTTGGAACAATTCTGAGAAAATCCCAATCTAATCCCAAAATCCTGAATCCAATGGAAAGATAATTCCAAAAACCCCAATAGGGCACAGGCAGGATCAGCACGGAGCCGTCACTCAGCGTGAAGGGGACAAGGGCCTGAGGGCCGTGCTGGGGTTATCACTGAGGGAAAAACCTCTGAATTCCAGGGAAAAACTTGAAAAAATTCTGAGAAAATCCTGAGAAAATCCCAATCTAATCCCAAAATCCTGAATCCAATGGAAAGTTAAACCAAAAACCCCAATAGGGCACAGGCAGGATCAGCACGGAGCCGTCACTCAGCCTGAGGGGGACAAAGGCCTGAGGGCCATGCTGGGGTCATCACTGAGGGAAAAACCTCTGAATTCCAGGAAAAACATGAAAAAAATCCCACAAAAATCCCTCAACAATCCCCAAAACCCCACCACCACTACCCACAGGAAAACATCCTACCACCACCACCTCCCAAAAAAACCCCCAAACCCTTCCGAAACAAAAAAACCCCACACGCCCACCCTGCCACAACAACGCCGCCATTTTCTCCTCCTCTTCCCAACCTGCGTCGGGAACAAAAAAACCCCCAAATCCAGGGGATTTTTCCCAGTTTTTCCCAAGGAGAAGATTCCCGGGGGCAAAGGCAGCGGGTACCTTCCTGAAAGAGCTGCTTGGCGTAGGAGGGCTCGCGGCCCTGGGGCTGGAAGAAGGCGTAGATGCATTTGCGGACCAGATCCTCCCAGCCCGTCCGGCCGGCGGCGCGCAGCGAGCTGGTGTCGATGGAGATGATTTTTCCTGGGAAAAAAAGAGGATGTGTGGGGAGATTTGGGGGGTTTGGGATGTTGGGCGTGGTCCGAGGAATGGTTGGAGGAGGCTGGGGGTGGTGGGGTGGGAATGGGATGGGATCAAAAGTCCGTGGATCCCATCCCAAACCTTTCTGGCGTTCTGGGATTAAGGATGGATCAAAATCCATCGAGAAGGATTTTCATGGAATTCAGGGATGGAAAAGGGAAGGGAGATCCCCGAGATTCCCAGGGAATTCCCAAAATTCCTTCCTGGAGAGGAATCGGGATGGGGATGGATCCAATACCAGGCTGGGAGAGCCGGGAATGGAGAGAATTCCCTGGGAAAAGGGGAGGGATTTGGGAAGGAATTCCTGGCTGGGCTGGAATTCCCAGAGAATCCCTGGCAGTGTCCAAGGAAAGGCTGGAACAACCTGGGACTGTGGGGTGGGAATGGGATGGGATTGAAGGTGCATGGATCCCATCCCAAACCATTCCGGGATTCTGGGATCCAGGACACTCAGGATCCATCCCGAGGGATTTTTATGGGATTTTGGGATGAAAAAGGGAAGGGAGACCCTTCCTGGAGTCAGGGAATTCCCAAAATTCCTTCCCAGAGAGGAGCTGGATGGGATGGATCCAATGCCAGGCTGGGAGAGCTGGGAATGGAAGGAATTCCCTGGGAAAGGGGAGGAATTTGGGAAGGAATTCTGGAATTCCCAGAGAATCCCTGGGAGCTCTCAAGGAAAGCTTGGAGTATCCAGGGATCACAGGGTGGGAATGGGATGGGATTGAAGGTCCATGGATCCCATCCCAAACCATTCCGGATTCTGGGATCCAGGACACTCAGGATCCATCCCCAGGGATTTTTATGGGATTCAGGATGGAAAAGGGAAGGGAGGTCCCCAGGATCCCAGGGAATTCCCAAAATTCCTTCCCAGTGAGGAGTCAGGATGGGGATGGATCCAGCCCCAGGCTGGGAGAGCTGGGAATGGAGGGGATTCCCTGGAAAAGGAGAGGGATTTGGGAAAGAATTCTGGAATTCCCAGAGAATCCCTGGGAGCGCTCAAGGAAAGCCTGGAGCATCCTGGGACTGCGACTGGGCCAGGATGGGATTTGAAGCTCCACAAATCCCACCCAAACCATTCCAGAATTCCACCACCCCCAGCTCTCACTCCCACGGCCTCCGGAGCCCCAGAATCCCGGGAATCCAGCCCGAATTCCCGGGAAAGTTTGGGATGTACCTGTGGTGTCCTGCTTGGTGACGAAGGACTCGGTCGGGGCTGGGGCGGCCGGGCGCGGCAACCTCCGGGCGATGCAGATCAGACACGACTGGAAATCTGGAAAACACCGGAAAAACACCGGGAATGCCGGAACCACCGCCCCGGGCCTGAGCTCAGATCTCGATCCTGGATTTCATTCCCTGCCCTGGAAGTGTTTTCCTGAGGAAATGGGACTGAATTCCCTGAAATTCCCTGGGAAAAGCTCGGAGGGGTTAAATGGGGAGGTTCTGGGATGTGGCGGAGCTGGGATAATGAAAATTCCAGGATTGTGGGGATTTGGTCCTAAAACACCAGGATTTTTGGAAATCCTGCAGGAATTGTGGGATTCATCCTGGAATGTGGTGGGAGAAGAGGGATGGGACAGGGAAAGGGGATCCAGAGTGGGAGAGTAACGAGGGATCCGCCCAATCCTGGGCCTGCATTCCCAATCCCAATCCCAATCCCAATCCCCAGTCCCAATCCCAATCCCCAGTCCCATCCCAGCCCATCCTGACTGTGCTCAATCCTAATCCCAATCCCAATCCCAATCCCATCCGATCTGAATCCCACCCCATCCCGTCCAATCACAATCCTGCACAGCATTCCATTCCCAATCCCAGTGCCAATCCCAATTCCAATCCCAGTCCTTCTCCATTCCATCCATCCCATCCAAACCTAATCCTAATTTTGTTTTCCCATCCAAATCCCATCCTCAATCCTATCCCACCCCAATCCTGCACTGCCACCCCAATCCCACATTCCCATCCCAATCCCAATCCCAATCCCATCTCAACCCATCCCACCCTAATTCTGCATTCCCATCCCAATCCTGCTCCATTCCATCTTGTCCCAGTCCTGCTCTGCTTCATCCCATCCCAATCCTCCAATCCTATCCCAATCCTGCTCTGCCCTCCCAACACCAATCCCATCCCAACCCCATCCTAATCCCAATCCCCTCCAAATCATAATACCATCCCAACCCCAATCCCAATCCCACTCCAAATCCCCAATCCCAAATCCCCAATCCCAATCCCAAATCTCAAATCCCAAATCCCCAATCCCAAATCCCCAATCCCAATCCCAGATCCCAGATCCCAAATCCCAAATCCCAGATCCCAAATCCCCACCTTCGCCCTCCTCCTGGAAGGCGCGGGCTGGCTGACAGTGAAGCACTGCATGGCCTCGTACCGCTGCCCCAATCCATCTCAGTCCCACCCAAATCCCAAATCCCAAATCCCCCATCCCAGATCCCCAATCCCAATCCCATATGCCATATCCCAGATCCCCGATCCCAAACCCCACCTTCGCCCTCCTCCTGGAAGGCGCGGGGCTGGCTGACGGTGAAGCACTGCATGGCGTCGTAGCGCCCAGCTCCAACCCCAATCCCATATCCCATATCCCAAATCCCAAATCCCCAATCCCAGATCCCCGATCCCCGATCCCAAATCCCAATCCCAGATCCCAGATCCCCACCTTCGCCCTCCTCCTGGAAGGCGCGGGGCTGGCTGACGGTGAAGCACTCCATGGCCCTCGTAGCGCTGCCCCAATCTCATCCCAGTCCCACCCAAATCCCAATCCCCAATCCCCAATCCCAACTCCCAAATCCCCAATCCCCAATCCCCAATCCCGATCCCAAATCCCGAATCCCAGATCCCAAATCCCCACCTTCGCCCTCCTCCTGAAGGCGCGGGCTGGCTGACGGTGAAGCACTGCATGGCCTCAGAGCGCCCAGCTCCAACCCCAATCCCAACCCCAAATCTCAAATCCTAAATCCCAGATCCCCGATCCCAATCCCCACCTTCTCCCTCCTCCTGGAAGGCGCGGGGCTGGCTGACGGTTGAAGCACTGCATGGCCTCGTAGCGCTGCCGCAGCTCCGCCTGCTCGCTCCCGCCTCGTCCGGCGGCCGCACCAGCATCCGGCACTGGAAGGTGTGGCTGCCCCGCCGCGACGGCTCCTGCGGCCACGGCACCCCGTTCACTGCGGGGAAAACACCGGAAAAACTGGAATTCGGCACGCGGGAATGAGCTGTGATCACGGAATTCCCAAGATCCCCGGGATCTGGGGCTCTGCACCGGCATCCGGCACTGGAAGGTGTGGCTGCCCCCGCCGCGACGGCTCCTGCGGCCACGGCACCCCCGTTCACTGCCGGGAAAACACCGGGAAAAACGGGAATTCGGCACGTGGGAATGAGCTGTGATCACGGAATTGTGGGATTCCAAAGATCCTTGGGAATCGAAGAACTGCTGGGAAGAATCCAGCCACAGTTCCGAAAGAGCCCTGGGATTTCAGGAGCACAAATCCAGCCAGATTTCCCAGAGATCTCTGGGATTTAAGGAACCAGGGCTGGGAAGAATCCACTCAAAATTCCCAAAGATCCCTGGATTTTCAGAAACAAGCTCCACCCAGTATTCCCAAAGATCCCTGGAATTTAAGGAACCAGGGATGGGAAGAATCCAGGCAGAATTCCCAAAGATCCCTGGGATTTGAGGAGCACAATCCAGCCAGAATTCCCAAAGATCCCTGGGATTGAAGGAAATGAAAGAAAAATTTAAAACTAATAGAGAAACAATAAATAAATAAAAATAGGAATGAAAATAAAATCTAAATAATGAAGAAATAACTAGAAGTAAAATAAAATCAAAGATAATAAATAAAAATAAATATATTAATAATAAATATATTATTAATATATTAATAATAAAAATAAAATTAATAAATAATAAACTAAAAAATAAATAAAAAAACAAAAATGGAAAAAATCTAAATAATTACACAAATAAAAATAAAAAAATAGAAATAAAATTAAAATTTAAATAAACACAACAATAAAAATAAAAATAAAAATAAAAACAAAAATAATAAAATAAAATAAAAATAAAAATAAAATAAAATAAAAAATAAAAATAAAAATAAAAAATTAAAATAAGATAAAACTACAATAAAAAATAAAAATTAATTAAAATAAAAATAAATAAAAATTTAAATAGATTTTAAAAATTAACAACCCTCCTCCACTCCCACCCCCCCAAACCCCCACCCTCTCTCCCGCATCCATTCCCAGATTTTCCCAGGATTTTCCCGGATTTTCCCGGATTTTCCCGGATTTCCCCGGGGCTCTCCGCACCCAGGGATTTGGGGAGCAGGTTCTTGACGAACTCGGCGTGGTCGCCCACGTGCAGGATGCTGTAGACGCTGGAGTTCATCAGCTCCTCCTGCCCGTAGCCCAGGTACCCCGTCACGTTCTCCGACACAAACACGATCCGCCCCTCGCGGTTCACCACGAAGAAAAACCCGTCCAGGGCCTGCGGAGGGAAAAAACGGGAAAAAATTCCAAGGTTTTATCAAAAATAGCACAAAACCGGGAAGGAATTCCAAGGTTTTATCCCAAATAGCACAAAAACGGGAAGGAATTCCAAGGTTTTATCCCAAATATCCCGCCACATTCTCCGACACGAACATGATCCACCCTTCAACGTTTCACCACTGACAAAAATCCATCCAGGGCCTGGAAGGGGGAAAAATTCCAAGGTTTTATCCCAAATATCCTGAAAATGGGAAAGAATTCCAGGTTTTATCTCAAGTATCTCAAAAACGGGAAGGAATTCCAAGGTTTTATCTCAAATAGCACAAAAACGGGAAGGAATTCCAAGGTTTTATCCCAAATATCCCGTCACGTTCTCCGACACAAACACGATCCGCCCCTCGCGGTTTTACCACGAAGAAAAACCCACTCAGGGCCTGGGGAGGGAAAAAACGGGAAAAAATTCCAAGGTTTTATCCCAAATAGCACAAAAACGGGAAAGAATTCCAAGGTTTTATCCCAAATAGCACAAAAACAGGAAGGAATTCCAAGGTTGTATCACAAATAGCACAAAAACGGGAAAGAATTCCAAGGTTTTATCTCAAATAGCACAAAAACAGGAAGGAATTCCAAGGTTGTATCACAAATAGCACAAAAACGGAAAGAATTCCAAGGTTTTATCTCAAATAGCACAAAAAAACGGGAAAAAAATTCCAAGGTTTTGTCCCAAATATCCCGTCACATTCTCCGACATGAACGCGATCCAACCCTTCAAGTTTCACCACTGACAAAAATCCATCCAGGGCTGGGAAGGGGGAAAAATCCCAAGGTTTTATCCCAAATATCCTGAAAATGGGAAAGAATTCCAGGTTTAACTCAAGTATCTCAAAAACGGAAGGAATTCCAAGGTTTTGTTCCCAATATCCCGTCACGTTCTCCGACACAAACACAACCCGGCCCTCACGGCTCACCGTGAAAAAAAACCCGTCCAGGGCCTGGGGAGGGAAAAATACGGGAAAAAATTCCAAGGTTTATCACAAATAGCGCAAAAACGGGAAAGAATTCCAAGGTTTTATCCCAAATAGCACAAAACCAGGAAGGAATTCCAAGGTTTTGTTCCCAATATCCCATCACATTCTCCGACACAAACACAACCCAGCCCTCACGGTTCACCACGAAGAAAAACCCACTCAGGGCCTGGGGAGGGAAACAACGGGAAAAAATTCCAAGGTTTTATCCCAAATAGCACAAAAACAGGAAGGAATTCCAAGGTTTTATCTCAAATAGCAGAAAAACGGGAAAGAATTCCAAGGTTTTGTCCCCAATATCCCATCACATTCTCCGACACAAACACGATCCAGCCCTCACGGTTCACCACGAAGAAAAACCCACTCAGGGCCTGCGGAGGGAAAAAACAGGAAAAAATTCCAAGGTTTTATCAAAAATAGCACAAAACCAGGATGGAATTTCAAGGTTTTATCCCAAATAGCACAAAAACAGAAAGAATTCCAAGGTTTTATCCCAAATAGCACAAAAAGGGGAAAGAATTCCAAGGTTTTGTTCCCAATATCCCGTCACGTTCTCCGACACAAACACAACCCGGCCCTCGCGGTTCACCACAAAGAAAAACCCACTCAGGGCCTGGGAGGGAAAAACGGGAAGGAATTCCGAGTTTTATCCCAAATAGCACAAAAATGGGAAAGAATTCCAGGGTTTTATCTCAAATAGCACAAAGACGGGAAGGAATTCCAAGGTTTTGTCCCCAATATCCCATCACATTCTCCGACACGAACGTGATCCAACCCTTCAAGTTTCACCACTGACAAAAATCCATCCAGGGCCTGGAAGGGGGAAAATCCCAAGGTTTTATCCCAAATATCCTGAAAATGGGAAAGAATTCCAAGGTTTATCTCAAAAACGGGAAGGAATTCCAAGGTTTTGTTCCCAATATCCCGTCACGTTCTCCGACACGAACGCTGATCCGACCCTTCCTCGTTCACACACGAAGAGAAACCCGTCCAGGGCCTGGAGTGGGGACGGAATTCCAGAGGGGAATCATGGAAGGGCGGGAGAAGGAAATTCCAGAGGGAGGAGATTCCACGGAAAACTGGGCGGGATTTTGAGTGTGGAGAACGTTCTGTGGAAGGCTGGGGGGATTCCAGCTCTGGGAATTCCAGCTGGTTCCAAGATCCACCTCGGTTATTCCTGGATTTGGGTCCTCAAATCCCAGGATTTCAGCAGGGATCCAGGATCCACCTTGGTCATTCCAAAGGATTCCCATGGATTCGGGTCCTTAGTGCGGAGAAGGTTCCCTCAAAGCTTGACTGGATTCCCGCTCTGGGAATTCCAGGATTCCAGCTGGGATCATGCATTTGGGTCCTCAAATCCCAAAATTCCAATCAGGACCAAAGATCCACCTTGGTTATTCCTGGAATTCCAGGATTCCACTTGGGATCCAAGATCCACCCTGGTCATTCCAAAGGATTTGGCTCCAGGAGTGTGAGAATGTTCTGGCAAAGCTTGGCTGCATTTCCATTCTGGGAATTCCAGATTCCAGCAGGGATCCAAGATCCACCTTGGTTACTCCAATAGATTCCAATGGATTTGGGTCCTTGAGTGGGGAGAAAATTCCATGGAAAACTGGGTGGGGTCTTGAGTGTGGAGAACGTTCTGTGGAAGGCTGGGGGGATTCCAGCTCTGGGAATTCCAGCCAGGTTCCAAGATCCACCTCGGCTATTCCTGGATTTGGGTCCTCAAATCCCAGGATTCCAATCAGGACCAAAGATCCACCTTGGTTATTCCTGTAATCCAAGGATTCCAGTTGGGATCCAAGATCCACCTTGGTCATTGCAACGGATTCAGCTCCATGAGTGTGGAGAAGGTTCCCTCAAAGCTTGGCTGGATTCCTGCTTTGGGAATTCCAGGATTCCAGTTGGGATCATGGATTTGGGTCCCCAAATCCCAAAATTCCACTCAGGACCAAAGATCCACCTTGGTCATTCCTGAATCCAAGGATTCCAGTTGGGATCCAAGATCCACCTTGGTCATTCCAAAGGATTCCCATGGATTTGCGTCCTTGAGTGTGGAGAACGTTCCCTCAAAGCTTGGCTGGATTCCTGCTTTGGGAATTGCAGGGTTCCAATTTGGGATCATGGATTTGGGTCCGTAAATCCCAAATTCCAATCAAGACCAAAGATGGTTATTCCTGGAATAAGGAATATGGTTATTCCTTGATTATTCCTGGAATTCAAGGATTCCAGCAGGGATCCAAGATCCAAGACAGTTATTCCTGGATTTGGGTCCTCAGGCCCCAGGATTCCAGTTGGGATCAAAGATTTGGGTCCTCAAATCCCAGGATTCCAGTTGGGATCCAAGATCCACCGAGGTGATTCCCACGGATTCGACTCCATGAGTGTGGAGAAGGTTCCCTCAAAGCTTGGCTGGATTCCTGCTTCTGGAATTCCAGGATTCCAGTTGAGATCATGGATTTGGCTCCTCAAATCCCAAAATTCCAATCAGGACCAAAGATGGTTATTCCTGGAATAAGGAATATGGTTATTCCTTGGTTATTCCTGGAATCCAAGGATTCCAGTTGGGATCCAAGATCCACCCTGGTCATTCCAATGGATTCCCATGGATTTGAGTCCTTGAATGTGGAGAACGTGCTGGGGGAGTTTGGGTGGATTCCCGCTCTGGGAATCCCAGGATTCCACTTGGATCATGGATTTGGGTCCTCACATCCCAAAATTCCAATCAGGACCAAAGATCCACCTTGGTTATTTCAAAGGAATCCAAGGATTCCAGCTGGGATCCAAGATCCACCTTGGTCATTCCAATGGATTTGGCTCCATGAGTGTGGAGAAGGTTCCCTCAAAGCTTGGCTGGATTCCCACTCTGGGAATTCCAGGATTCCAGCTGGATCATGGATTTGGGTCCTCACATCCCAAAATTCCAATCAGGACCAAAGATCCACCTTGGTTATTCCAATGGATTTGGCCCCATGAGTGTAGAGAATGTTCTGGCAAAGCTTGGCTGCATTTCCATTCTGGGACATTCCAGGATTCCAGCAGGGATCCAAGATCCACCTTGGTTACTCCAATGGATTCCAATGGATTTGGGTCCTTGAGTGGGGAGAAAATTCCACGGAAAACTGGGTGGGGTCTTGAGTGTGGAGAACGTTCTGTGGAAGGCTGGGGGGATTCCAGCTCTGGGAATTCCAGCCAGGTTCCAAGATCCACCTCGGCTATTCCTGGATTTGGGTCCTCAAATCCCAGGATTCCAATCAGGACCAAAGATCCACCTTGGTTATTCCTGTAATCCAAGGATTCCAGTTGGGATCCAAGATCCACCTTGGTCATTGCAACGGATTCAGCTCCATGAGTGTGGAGAAGGTTCCCTCAAAGCTTGGCTGGATTCCTGCTTTGGGAATTCCAGGATTCCAGTTGGGATCATGGATTTGGGTCCCCAAATCCCAAAATTCCACTCAGGACCAAAGATCCACCTTGGTCATTCCTGGAATCCAAGGATTCCAGTTGGGATCCAAGATCCACCTTGGTCATTCCAAAGGATTCCCATGGATTTGCGTCCTTGAGTGTGGAGAACGTTCCCTCAAAGCTTGCTGGATTCCTGCTTTGGGAATTGCAGGGTTCCAATTTGGGATCATGGATTTGGGTCCGTAAATCCCAAAATTCCAATCAAGACCAAAGATGGATATTCCTGGAATAAGGAATATGGTTATTCCTTGATTATTCCTGGAATTCAAGGATTCCAGCAGGGATCCAAGATCCAAGACAGTTATTCCTGGATTTGGGTCCTCAGGCCCCAGGATTCCAGTTGGGATCAAAGATTTGGGTCCTCAAATCCCAGGATTCCAGTTGGGATCCAGGATCCACCGAGGTGATTCCCACGGATTCGACTCCATGAGTGTGGAGAAGGTTCCCTCAAAGCTTGGCTGGATTCCTGCTCTGGGAATTCCAGGATTCCAGTTGAGATCATGGATTTGGCTCCTCAAATCCCAAAATTCCAATCAGGACCAAAGATGGTTATTCCTGGAATAAGGAATATGGTTATTCCTTGGTTATTCCTGGAATCCAAGGATTCCAGTTGGGATCCAAGATCCACCCTGGTCATTCCAATGGATTCCCATGGATTTGAGTCCTTGAATGTGGAGAACGTGCTGGGGGAGTTTGGGTGGATTCCCGCTCTGGGAATCCCAGGATTCCACTTGGGATCATGGATTTGGGTCCTCACATCCCAAAATTCCAATCAGGACCAAAGATCCACCTTGGTTATTTCAAAGGAATCCAAGGATTCCAGCTGGGATCCAAGATCCACCTTGGTCATTCCAATGGATTTGGCTCCATGAGTGTGGAGAAGGTTCCCTCAAAGCTTGGCTGGATTCCCACTCTGGGAATTCCAGGATTCCAGCTGGGATCATGGATTTGGGGTCCTCACATCCCAAAATTCCAATCAGGACCAAAGATCCACCTTGGTTATTCCAATGGATTTGGCCCCATGAGTGTAGAGAATGTTCTGGCAAAGCTTGGCTGCATTTCCATTCTGGGACATTCCAGGATTCCAGCAGGGATCCAAGATCCACCTTGGTTACTCCAATGGATTCCAATGGATTTGGGTCCTTGAGTGGGGAGAAAATTCCACGGAAAACTGGGTGGGGTCTTGAGTGTGGAGAACGTTCTGTGGAAGCTGGGGGATTCCAGCTCTGGGAATTCCAGCCAGGTTCCAAGATCCACCTCGGCTATTCCTGGATTTGGGTCCTCAAATCCCAGGATTCCAATCAGGACCAAAGATCCACCTTGGTTATTCCTGTAATCCAAGGATTCCAGTTGGGATCCAAGATCCACCTTGGTCATTGCAACGGATTCAGCTCCATGAGTGTGGAGAAGGTTCCCTCAAAGCTTGGCTGGATTCCTGCTTGGGAATTCCAGGATTCCAGTTGGGATCATGGATTTGGGTCCCCAAATCCCAAAATTCCACTCAGGACCAAAGATCCACCTTGGTCATTCCTGGAATCCAAGGATTCCAGTTGGGATCCAAGATCCACCTTGGTCATTCCAAGGATTCCCATGGATTTGCGTCCTTGAGTGTGGAGAACGTTCCCTCAAAGCTTGGCTGGATTCCTGCTTTGGGAATTGCAGGGTTCCAATTTGGGATCATGGATTTGGGTCCGTAAATCCCAAAATTCCAATCAAGACCAAAGATGGTTATTCCTGGAATAAGGAATATGGTTATTCCTTGATTATTCCTGGAATTCAAGGATTCCAGCAGGGATCCAAGATCCAAGACAGTTATTCCTGGATTTGGGTCCTCAGGCCCCAGGATTCCAGTTGGGATCAAAGATTTGGGTCCTCAAATCCCAGGATTCCAGTTGGGATCCAAGATCCACCGAGGTGATTCCCACGGATTCGACTCCATGAGTGTGGAGAAGGTTCCCTCAAAGCTTGGCTGGATTCCTGCTCTGGGAATTCCAGGATTCCAGTTGAGATCATGGATTTGGCTCCTCAAATCCCAAAATTCCAATCAGGACCAAAGATGGTTATTCCTGGAATAAGGAATATGGTTATTCCTTGGTTATTCCTGGAATCCAAGGATTCCAGTTGGGATCCAAGATCCACCCTGGTCATTCCAATGGATTCCCATGGATTTGAGTCCTTGAATGTGGAGAACGTGCTGGGGAGTTTGGGTGGATTCCCGCTCTGGAATCCCAGGATTCCACTTGGATCATGGATTTGGGTCCTCACATCCCAAAATTCCAATCAGGACCAAAGATCCACCTTGGTTATTTCAAAGGAATCCAAGGATTCCAGCTGGGATCCAAGATCCACCTTGGTCATTCCAATGGATTTGGCTCCATGAGTGTGGAGAAGTTCCCTCAAGCTTGCTGGATTCCCACTCTGGGAATTCCAGGATTCCAGCTGGGATCATGGATTTGGTCCTCACATCCCAAAATTCCAATCAGGACCAAAGATCCACCTTGGTTATTCCAATGGATTTGGCCCCATGAGTGTAGAGAATGTTCTGGCAAAGCTTGGCTGCATTTCCATTCTGGGACATTCCAGGATTCCAGCAGGGATCCAAGATCCACCTTGGTACTCCAATGGATTCCAATGGATTTGGGTCCTTGAGTGGGGAGAAAATTCCACGGAAAACTGGGTGGGGTCTTGAGTGTGGAGAACGTTCTGTGGAAGGCTGGGGGATTCCAGCTCTGGGAATTCCAGCCAGGTTCCAAGATCCACCTCGGCTATTCCTGGATTTGGGTCCTCAAATCCCAGGATTCCAATCAGGACCAAAGATCCACCTTGGTTATTCCTGTAATCCAAGGATTCCAGTTGGGATCCAAGATCCACCTTGGTCATTGCAACGGATTCAGCTCCATGAGTGTGGAGAAGGTTCCCTCAAAGCTTGGCTGGATTCCTGCTTTGGGAATTCCAGGATTCCAGTTGGGATCATGGATTTGGTCCCCAAATCCCAAAATTCCACTCAGGACCAAAGATCCACCTTGGTCATTCCTGGAATCCAAGGATTCCAGTTGGGATCCAAGATCCACCTTGGTCATTCCAAAGGATTCCCATGGATTTGCGTCCTTGAGTGTGGAAACGTTCCCTCAAAGCTTGGCTGGATTCCTGCTTTGGGAATTGCAGGGTTCCAATTTGGGATCATGGATTTGGGTCCGTAAATCCCAAAATTCCAATCAAGACCAAAGATGGTTATTCCTGGAATAAGGAATATGGTTATTCCTTGATTATTCCTGGAATTCAAGGATTCCAGCAGGGATCCAAGATCCAAGACAGTTATTCCTGGATTTGGGTCCTCAGGCCCCAGGATTCCAGTTGGGATCAAAGATTTGGGTCCTCAAATCCCAGGATTCCAGTTGGGATCCAGGATCCACCGAGGTGATTCCCACGGATTCGACTCCATGAGTGTGGAGAAGGTTCCCTCAAAGCTTGGCTGGGTTCCCACTCTGGGAATCCCAGGATTCCCGTTGGGATCATGGATTTGGCTCCTCAAATCCCAAAATTCCAATCAGGACCAAAGATGGTTATTCCTGGAAAAGGAATATGGTTATTCCTTGGTTATTCCTGGAATCCAAGGATTCCAGTTGGGATCCAAGATCCACCCTGGTCATTCCAATGGATTCCCATGGATTTGAGTCCTTGAATGTGGAGAACGTGCTGGGGAGTTTGGTGGATTCCCGCTCTGGGAATCCCAGGATTCCACTTGGGATCATGGATTTGGGTCCTCACATCCCAAAATTCCAATCAGGACCAAAGATCCACCTTGGTTATTTCAAAGGAATCCAAGGATTCCAGCTGGGATCCAAGATCCACCTTGGTCATTCCAATGGATTTGGCTCCATGAGTGTGGAGAAGGTTCCCTCAAAGCTTGGCTGGATTCCCACTCTGGGAATTCCAGGATTCCAGCTGGGATTGAGGATTTGGTTCCTCAGATCCCAGGATTCCAGTTGGGATCCAAGATCCACCTTGGTTACTCCAATAGATTCCAATGGATTTGGGTCCTTGAGTGAGGAGAAAATTCCACGGAAAACTGGGTGGGGTCTTGAGTGTGGAGAACGTTCTGTGGAAGGCTGGGTGGATTCCAGCTCTGGGAATTCCAGGATTCCAGTTGGGATCCAAGATCCACCTCAATTATTCCTGGATTTCTGTCCTCACATCCCAGGATTCCAGTTGGGATCCAAGATCCACCTCAATTATTCCTGGATTTGCATCCTCAGATCCCAGAATTCCAGCCGGGATCCAAGATCCACCTCGGTTATTCCTGGATTTGTGTCCTCACATCCCAGGATTCCAGTTGGGATCCAAGATCCACTTTGATTATTCCTGATCCTGATCCTAATCCTGATCCTAATCTAAACCATAATCTTAGTCCTGACCCCAATTCCAATTTTCCTTTGGAACTCCCAGCTCCTGGAAAATCCCCCTTCCACTCAAACCTAAAACCAAGGATTAAAGCCCCAAATCCCAACATTCCCACCCTAAAACTTGGGATTAAAGACCCAAATCCCAACATTCCCACCCTAAAACCTGGGATTAAAGCCCCAAATCCCAACATTCCCACCCTAAAACCCGGAATTAAAGCTCCAAATCCCAACATTCCCACCCTAAAACCTGGAATTAAAGCCCCAAATCCCAACATTCCGACCCTAAAACCTGGGATTAAAGCCCCAAATCCCAACATTCCCACCCTAAAACCCGGGATTAAAGCCCCAAATCCCAACATTCCCAACCCTAAAACCTGGGATTAAAGCCCCAAATCCCATAAAAACCCGGGGATTAAAGCCCCAAATCCCAACCTTCCAACCCTAAAACCTGGGGATTAAAGACCCAAATCCCGGGGATTAAAGCCCCAAATCCAACATTGCACCCTAAAACCCGGGATTAAAGCCCCAAATCCCGGGGATTAAAGCCCCAAATCCCAACATTCCCACCCTAAAACCCGGGATTAAAACCCCAAATCCCATAAAAACCCGGGATTAAAGCCCCAAAATCCCAACCTTCCAACCCTAAAACCTGGGATTAAAGACCCAAATCCCATAAAAACCCGGGATTAAAGACCCAAATCCCGGGATTAAAGCCCCAAATCCCAACATTCCCACCCCTAAAACCCGGGATTAAAGCCCCAAATCCGGGATTAAAGCCCCAAATCCCGGGATTAAAGCCCCAAATCCCAACATTCCCACCCTAAAACCCGGATTAAAACCCCAAATCCCATAAAAATCTGGGATTAAAGCCCCAAATCCCAACATTCCCCACCCAAAACCCGGGATTAAAGCCCCAAATCCCAACATTCCAACCCTAAAACCTGGGATTAAAGACCCAAATCCCATAAAACCCGGGATTAAAGCCCCAAATCCCAACATTCCCATCCTAAAACCCGGATTAAAGCCCCAAATCCCAACATTCCCACCCTAAAACCCGGGAATTAAAGCCCCAAATCCCATAAAAACCCAGGATTAAAGCCTCAAATCCCAACATTCCGGCCTGGATTTGCCTCATTCCCGGTTTTCCC
>NW_023416732.1:99362-105052 GCF_012460135.2 Molothrus ater | reverse complement strand
CCAGCCCGGGCACGGGCAAAGGTCTCCTGAGGGGGGTGAGAATGGAGCTGAGACCCCTCCTCAAATATCCTGGGACCCCTCCTCAAATCCCCTAAGCTTCCTCAGAACCCTGAGACCCCCAAAACTCCCCCAAAATCCCCCCCAGACCTGGTTGGTGATGTCTTAGACCACGATGGCAGCCTGGGCCCGCTGGTAGTGCCCCCTGAGACCACCCCCCAAAACCTCCTCAAATCCCCCCCCAAAATGTCCCCAAATCCCCTCAGGACCCCCTGAAATCCCCTCAGGACCCCCCCAAATCCGCTCAGGACCCCCCCAAATCCCCTCAGGACCCCCCCAAATCCCCCCCAGACCTGGTTGGTGATGTCTTAGACCACGATGGCAGCCTGGGCCCGCTGGTAGTGCCCCCTGAGACCACCCCCCAAAACCCACCCAGATCCCCCCCATATCCCCTCAGGACCCCCTGAAATCCCCTCAGGACCCCCCCAAATCCCCCCAAATCCCCCCCAGACCTGGTTGGTGATGTCGTAGACCACGATGGCAGCCTGGGCCCCCCGGTAGTACATGGGGGCCAGGCTGTGGTAGCGCTCCTGCCCCGCCGTGTCCCAGATCTCAAACTTCACCGTGGTGTCGTCCAGACAGACGGACTGCGTCAGGAACGCCGCTGGGGACAGGGGACAGTGCCACCACAGGGTCACCAGAGTGCCACCACAGGGTCACCAACCCAGCCAGGGACAGCTCAGAGTGTCACCAACCCAGCCAGGGACCCCTCACTGCACCCCAAACCCAGCCAGACAGACGGACTGCGTCAGGAACGCCGCTGGGGACAGGGACAGGGTCACCACAGTGCCACCACAGTGCCACCACAGTGCCACCAACCTGGCCACAGACAGCTCAGAGTGCCCCTAGCCTGCCAAACGACACCTCAGGGTGTCCCCAAAGCCACCGAGGGACACCTCAGGCTGGCACAAAACCTTTCCAGGGACACCTCAGGGTGGCACAAAACCGTCCAAAAAGCCCTCCCTGCACCCCAAATCCCACCTGGAATCACCCCAAATCCCACCTGGAATCACCCCAAATCCCACCCCAGACCCCTTTAGGACAGCCCCAGACCCTTCTGGGATCCCCCAGACCCTTTTTGGGATCCCTGATCCCGGCTCACCGCCAATGGTGCTCTCCTGGTACTCGTGGAACTGGCCCTTGGCAAAGCCCCCCCTGCACCCCAAATCCCACCTGGGATCACCCCAAATCCCACCCAGGCCAGCCCCAGATCCCTGTGGGATCACCCCAAATCCCTGTGGGATCACCCAGACCCTTTTTGGGATGCCCCAGACCCTTTTGGATCCCTGATCCCAGCTCACCACCGATGGTGCTCTCCTGGTACTCGTGGAACTGGGCCTCAACAAATCCCTTCCTGCACCCCAAATCCCATTTAGGATCCCCCAGACCCTTTTGGGGTCCCGGCTCACCGCCAATGGTGCTCTCCTGGTACTCGTGGAACTGGCCCTTGGCAAAGCCCCCCCTGCACCTCAAATCCCATCTGGAGTCACCCCAAATCCCACCCCAAATCCCTGTGGGATCCACCAGACCCTTCTGGGATCCCCCAGACCCTTTTTGGGATCCCTGATCCCGGCTCACCGCCAATGGTGCTCTCCTGGTACTTGTGGAACTGGCCCTTGGCAAAGCCCCCCCTGCACCCCAAATCCCACCTGGGATCACCCCAAATCCCACCCAGGCCAGCCCCAGATCCCTGTGGGATCACCCCAAATCCCTGTGGGATCACCCAGACCCTTTTTGGGATGCCCCAGACCCTTTTGGGATCCCTGATCCCAGCTCACCACCGATGGTGCTCTCCTGGTACTCGTGGAACTGGGCCTCAACAAATCCCTTCCTGCACCCCAAATCCCACCCCAAATCCCATTTAGGATCCCCCAGACCCTTTAGGGGTCCCGGCTCACCGCCAATGGTGCTCTCCTGGTACTCGTGGAACTGGCCCTTGGCAAAGCCCCCCCTGCACCTCAAATCCCATCTGGAATCACCCCAAATCCCACCTGGAATCACCCCAAATCCCACCCCAGACCCCTTTAGGACAGCCCCAGAACATTCTGGGATCCCCCAGACCCTTTTTGGGATCCCTGATCCCGGCTCACCGCCGATGGTGCTCTCCTGGTACTCATGGAACTGGCCCTTGACACAGCCCCCCCTGCACCCCAAATCCCACCTGGAATCACCCCAAATCCCACCCCAAATCCCTTTGGGATCCCCCAGACCCTTTAGGGGTCCCGGCTCACCGCCGATGGTGCTCTCCTGGTACTCGTGGAACTGGCCCTTGACGAAGCGCAGCACCAGGCTGGATTTGCCCACGGCCGACTCTCCCAGTAGCACCAGTTTGAACTGGCAGATCTTACTGGGCTGCGAGTGCCCGTTGGGCCGCTGGGCCCCGCGGGCGGCCATGGCCGGGCTGGGCGCGACGGCACCGCGGTCCTGGGGATGGACACACGGCGTGGCACGGGGTCAGAACGGCGGGGTGGGGCCAGAACGTGGGGGAACACAACTGGGATGGGGCAGAATGTGGGGGAACACAACTGGGATAACCCTACTGGGATGGGATAACACAACTGGGATGGGGCCAGAACGTGGGGGAACACAACTGGGATAACCCAACTGAGATAACCCTACTGGATAACCCTAATGGGATAACACAACTGGGATGGGATAACACAACTGGGAGGGGGTCAGAACAGCGGGGTGGGGCCAGAACGTGGGGGAACACAACTGGGATGGGGCCAGAACGTGGGGGAACACAACTGGGATAACCCTACTGGGATGGGATAACACAACTGGGATGGGGTCAGCATATGGGATAACCCAACTGGGATGGGATAACCCCAACTGGGATGGGATAACCCAACTGGGATGGGGTCAGAATGTGAGATAACCCTACTGGGATGGGGTCAGAATGTGGGATAACCCAACTGGGATAACCCAACTGGGATAACCCAACTGGGATGGGGTCAGAATGTGGGATAACCCTACTGGGATGGGGTCAGAATGTGGGATAACCCAACTGAGATAACCCAACTGGGATGGGGTCAGAATATGAGATAACCCTACTGGGATAACCCAAGTGGGATAGGGTCACCCAAGTGGGATAACCCATCTGGGATAACCCAACTGGGATAACCCATCTGGGATGGGGTCAGAACACTGGGACAGGCTGGGCGCGATGGAACTGCAGGCCTGGGGACAGAGGGGGTGGGATGGGGTCAGAATGTGGGATAACCCTACTGTGATAACCCTACTGGGATGGGGTCAGCACATGGGATAACCCCAACTGGGACGGGATCACCCTACTGGGATCACCCTACTGGGATAACCCAACTGGGACGGGATCAACCCAGCTGGGATCACCCCACTGGGATGGGGTCAGCACATGGGATAACCTCAACTGGGATGAGATCAACCCAGCTGGGATAACCCTACTGGGATGGGGTCAACCTGACTGGGATGGGGTCAGAACGTGGGATCACCCTATTGGGATGGGATCACCCTACTGGGATAACCCAACTGGGATGGGATAAACCCTACTGGGATAACTGAACTGGGACGGGGTCAACCCAACTGGGATGGGGTCAGAATGTGGGATAACCCAGCTGGGATGGGGTCAGAATGTGGGATAACCCAGCTGGGATGGGGTCAGAACACTGGGATGGGAAGGGATGAGCAATGGGATAACCCAGCTGGGATGGGGTCAGAACACCGGAACCGACCCTCTGGGATGGGATCAACTCAACTGGGATGGGGTCAGAACATGGGATAACCAAACTGGGATGGGATCAGCCCCTGGCATGGGACAGGCTGGCCACTCAGGGGATCCCAAACTCTGGGGGAGCCTCAGTTCTGAAGGATCCCAAATTCTGAGCAACTCCAAATTCTGGGGGATCCCAAATATCTGAGCAATTCCAAATTCCAGGGAACCCCAAATGCTGAGCGATCCCAAATTCCAGGGAATCCCAAACTCTGGATGAGCCTCAGTTCTGGGGGATCCCAAATCCTGGGGATCCCCAGCTCCGGGCAGGGATCAGAATCCTCCATAACGAGAGAGAGAAACACCCCCAGAATGGGAAAGAGAAGGGGAAAAACCCCAAAACTGTGAGGAACACGTTCCCAAAATAGGGATAAACCCCAATAATGGAGAGTGAGGCAGGAAAAAAAAAAACAAAACGGGGGAAAACCCCAATAATGGGGAGAAGACAGGGAAAACACCCCCAAAACAGGGGGAAAACCCCAATAATGGGGAGGGAACAGAATAAAAACACCCAAAACAGGACGAAAATCTCACTAATGGGGAGGGGACAAAAAATTAAAAAAACAAAACAGGAGAAAAACCCCAATAATGGGGAGTGGGCCAAAAACCCTCCCCAAAATGGGGGCTCCCCTTCACAACGAAGCAACGCCGCTCCCGTCCACCCCAACGCGGCCAAGCCCCGATCCCTTCGAAGGATCCCAGCCCGGAACCCGCCGGTTCGAGGCAGTCGCGGCCCCCCAGGCCCGGAGCCCCCTCCCCAGATCGCCACCGGGGGGGGTCCCGCCCTCCCCTCGGCGCCCTCAGCGGGCCGGACCCGGCCCGGCGCGGTTCTTCCCGGTTCCCTTCGGTGCTCGGGCGCTGTCGGCGCCCGGTGCAGCCCCCGAATCGCCCCCGGTCCCACCGGGACCCCCCGCTCGCCCCTCCGGTACCTCCGGGCCCTCCCGGCGCGGCCCCGAGCGCACAAACAGCGGCTCCGCCAAGCCCTCACGGAGGGGGGCGGGACTAATCAAGGCGTGGACCAATCAGCGAAGAGCCCTCCTTTGCGCTGCGCCAATGGAAATCGAGGAGGGCACCGCCCCACAGAACTCCACCAATAGGTAGACGAGAAGGGGTGATGGTCAGCAGAGCGGCCAATAAAGAGAAGAGAAAGCGTGGCCAATAGGGAGGAGGGTAGGCGGTGAGGAGGCGGGGCTTGTGCTGAGTGACATAGAAAGCGACCAATGGAGAGCGGAGACGCGCGGGAGGGCGGAGCGAACAACAAATAAGGTGACCGGAGGGG
The DNA here is from genome assembly GCF_012460135.2 of Molothrus ater. Lineage (NCBI taxonomy): Eukaryota > Metazoa > Chordata > Aves > Passeriformes > Icteridae > Molothrus > Molothrus ater. The sequence goes on along the minus strand of NW_023416732.1, from coordinate 99,968 downwards.
GCGGAGCCCCGCTGCTGCATCACCCAATGAGAAGTCGGGCGGAGCTGAAACCTTGCCCAATCAGAGAAGACGCCGGGTGTGATTGACATCGGGGACAGCCGGAAACGCTCATGTGGAGGGCGTGGCTTGTATGGACAATCAGAACGCTCCGATGGTGCGATGGGCGTGACCATAAATGGGGCGTGGCCTAAAAGGTGGCGGGGCGTGGCCTGAGATTCCCCTCAGGGAGTTGGGGACAATTTGGGGCATTTGGGGACATTTTTTGGGGTTTGGGGACACTTGGGGAGGTTTGGAGACATTTTCGGGGCCTTTGGGAGGGATTTTTTTTACATTTCGGGGGAATTTAGGGACATTTCGGGGGGATTTTAGGGACATTTTTGGGGGGGGGGGGTTGAGGTGACAGGCCACCCCTAGAGGTGACAAGGCCACCCTGACCCCGCTCCCCCCAAATTAAAGAAAACAACAACAACCAAAAGAATTTTTATTACAAATTTTTGCCAAAAAATTACCAAAAAAAATTTCGGCTCCAAAAGCCGCGAACGGGGACAACGGGGGGGGGCAGGGGACAAAGGGACATCGAGGGGTGGCATTGGGGGAGGGGGGGGG
>NW_023416732.1:34881-98862 GCF_012460135.2 Molothrus ater | reverse complement strand
GGGAAAATCAAAGAAAAAGTGGAAAAATCACAGAAAAATTGGAAAAATCAGGGAAAAATCGGGGAAAATCAAGGAAAAAGTGGGGAAAATCAAGGAAAAATTGGGGAAAATCCAGGAAAACTTGGGGAAAAGGTGTGACAATTCAGGAGGAAGTGTCCCCGGTGTCCCCTCACCGCCAGGAGCTTGCGTCCCTCGTCGTCCAGTGGTGGCAGAACCTTGGCCAGGTCCTGGCGGGCCCAGCGGGGGAAGGTGGCCTTGTAGTCGGGCAGGGCCGACACCCCCGGCCAGGCGGCCTCGTCCGGGGTGCCCAGGGTGCGGAAAATGCGGAACAGCTGATCGATCTCGGAATCGCCGGGAAACAGCGCACGGCGGGTGATCTACGGGGACATTGGGGATGTTGGGGACATTGGGGACAATGGGGACAATGGGGACATTGGGGACATTGGGGACAATGGGGACATTGGGGACATTGGGGACATTGGGGACATTGGGGACAATGGGGACAGCTGATCGATCTCGGAGTCACCGGGGAACAGGGCACGGCGAGTGATCTACGGGGACATTGGGGACAATGGGGACATCACAGGGACAGGGCAATGGGGACAATGGGGACAGCTGATCGATCTCAGAATCGCCAGGGAACAGGGCACGGCGGGTGATCTACGGGGACATTGGGGACATTGGGGACAATGGGAACAATGGGGACATTGGGGACAATGGGGACAATGGGGACAATGGGGACAATGGGAACAGCTGATCGATCTCGGAATCGCCGGGGAACAGGGCACGGCGGGTGATCTACGGGGACATTGGGGACATTGGGGACAATGGGGACATTGGGGACAGTGGGGACAATGGGAACAGCTGATCGATCTCGGAATCGCCGGGGAACAGCGCATGGCGGGTGATCTATGGGAACATTGGGGACATTGGGGACATCACAGGGACAGGGACATTGGGGACATTGGGGACAGCTGATCGATCTCGGAATCGCCAGGGAACAGGGCACGGCGAGTGATCTATGGGGACATTGGGGACATTGGGGACATTGGGGACAATGGGGACAATGGGGACATCATAGGGTGACAGGGACATTGGGGACAATGGGGACAGCTGATCGATCTCGGAATCGCCGGGGAACAGCGCACGGCGGGTGATCTACGGGGACATTGGGGACAATGGGGACATTGGGGACAATGGGGACAATGGGGACATTGGGGACATCATAGGGTGACAGGGACATTGGGGACATTGGGGACAATGGGGACAGCTGATCGATCTCGGAATCGCCAGGGAACAGCGCACGGCGGGTGATCTATGGGGACAATGGGGACAATGGGGACAATGGGGACAATGGGGACAATGGGGACAATGGGGACAATGGGGACAGCTGATCGATCTCGGAGTCACTGGGGAACAGCGCACGGCGAGTGATCTACGGGGACATTGGGGACAATGGGAACATCACAGGGACATTGGGGACATTGGGGACAATGGGGACAATGGGAACAGCTGATCGATCTCGGAATCGCCAGGGAATAGGGCACGGCGAGTGATCTGTGGTGTGACAGGGACATTGGGGACACTGGGGACATCACGGGGTCACAGGGACATTGGGGCCATCACAGGGACATTGGGGACGATGGGAACAGCTGATCGATCTCGGAGTCACCGGGTGATCTACAGAGTGCCAGGGACATCAGGGACAGTGGGGACAGCACAGGGACATCCCAGGGGACACCCACAGGGGATGCAGGGCTTGATCTCAGAGGGGACACAGAGGGACACCCCAAGGGACACCTGAGCCCCCCCCAAAGCCACCCCCGGGGTGTTGGGGACATCCCGGACACCCCCAGGGGACCCTGGTGCCACCCTGGGGGGCTCCGGTGCCACCCTGGGGTCCCCAGGCCCGTCCTGTCCCCTCCCCCACCCCGGGCTTTGTCCCCTCCCCCGCCCCGTGAGCCCCTCGTGACCCCCCCCGGGCGTTGTGGCCACCCCGGGTGACGTGGGGGGGTCACATGGTGTCCCCTCCCCCCCCAGCCCCCACAATGTCCCTTTGTTCCCACGGTGACGTCACCGCGGGGTCACCCCCGGGGGGTGGGGACAGCCTGGACACCCCCAGTGTCACCTTAGAGGGGGTTTGGGCATCCTGGGGGTCCCCAGTGTCACCTTAGGGGGGGTTGGGGACATCAGTGTCACCCCCAGTGTCACCTGAGGGGGGTCTGGGGACACCCAGGACACCCCTGAGTGTCCCTCATGTCCCCTCGGTGTCCCCAAATGCCACCCACCATCTCGGCGAAGATGCAGCCCAGGCTCTGTCACACCCAGTGCAGTGTCCCCAGTGTCCCCAAATGTCCCCAAATGTCCCCAAATGTCCCTCACCATCTCGGCAAAGATGCAGCCCAGGCTCCAGATGTCCACGGCTGTGCTGTAATATTTGCAGCCCAGCAGGATCTCGGGGGCGCGGTACCACAGGGTCACCACCTGGGGACAATGGGGACATCATCAGGGACATCAACAGGGACATCATCAGGGACATCGCCAACATCACCATCAACATCACCATCCCTAAGGTACCAGAGTGCCACCACCTGGGGACAATGGGGACAATGGGGACATCATCAGGGACATCACCATCAACATTACCATCAACATCCCTAAAGCACCACAGCATCACCACCTGGGGACACTGGGGACATTGGGGACATCATTAGGGACAGGACACCCAGAGGTACCAGAGTGCCACCACCTGGGGACAATGGGGACATTGGGGACATCATCAGGGACATCACCAACATCACCATCAACATCACCATCAACATCCCTAAGGTACCACAGCGTCACCACCTGGGGACACTGGGGACATTGGGGACATCACCAACATCACCATCAACATCACCATCAACATCCCTAAGGTACCACAGCGTCACCACCTGGGGACATTGGGGACATCAGGGACAGGACAACCCTAAAGGGCTTCTGAGCCCCCCAATCCCCCCCAAACCCCACATGGGGACCCTCAATCTCCCCCAAACCCCACAACTCGTGTGTGTAGGTTCACACAGGGATCCTGAAGGGGCTTCTGAGCCCCCCAAATCCCCCCCAAATCCCTCAAATCCCCCCCTAAACCCCCAAAATGCCCCCCAAATCCCACATAGGGACCCCAAATCCCCACCTCGTGTGTGTAGGTCCTGACAGGCACCCCAAAGGCCCGGGCCAGCCCAAAGTCAGCCAGTTTGATGGAGCCCTCGGCGTTGATGAGGAGGTTCTGAGGCTTCAGGTCCCGGTGCAGGACACGGTGGGCGTGGCAGAAGGCCAGGCCCTGCAGCAGCTGGAACAGGTAACTCTGGGGACATTGGGGACAGCGTTGGGGACATCGAGGTGACACCCCTGAGTGGCCCAAGGGACCCCCAGGATGGGTGTTAGAACACCAGGCCCTGCAGCAGATGGGACAGGTAACTCTGGGGACATTGGGGACAGCGTTGGGGACAGCAGGGTCACAGCCCTGAGTGGCCCAAGGGACCCCCAGGATGGGTTTGGGGTTTTGGGGTTATATGGCAGAAGGCCAGGCGACTCTGGGGACATTGGGGACATTGGGGTCAGTCCCATAAGAAACCCCTGAGCGAGCGCTGAGTGACCCAGGGGACCCCCAGGATGGGTTTGGGCTTTTGGAGTCCCCCAATGTCCCCTCAGGTGTTTTAGGGTCCCTCCAGGTGTCTTAGGGACCTCCAGGTGTTTTAGGGTCCCCAATCAATGTCCCTCTCCAGGTTTTAGGGTCCTCCCAGGTGTTTTAGGGTCCCAGTCCCAGGTTTTAGGGTCCCCCCAGTGTCCCCCAGGTGTTTTAGGGTCCCTCTCTCAGGTTTTAGGGTCCCCCAGGTGCTTTAGGGTCCCTCTCCCAGGTTTTAGGGTCCCCCAGGTATTTTAGGGTCCCTCTCCCAGGTTTTAGGGTCCCCTCAAGGGGGGAGCCCCACCTTGATGAGCGGCAGCGCGATCCCGCTGAGGGACGAGGAGTCCATGAACTTCTTCAGGTCCTGGTGCAGGAACTCGAACACCAGGTACAGCTTGTTCTCCGTGTGGATGACATCCAGGAGCCTGGGGGACATGGGGACAGCTTGGGGACACAGGGACAGCTTGGGGACATGGGGACACAGCCTGGGACACACAGACAGCCCTGGGACAGAGGGACAGGGAGATGGGGACAGGAATTTGAACACCAGGTACAGCTTGTTCTCCGTGTGAATGACATCCAGGAGCCTGGGGGACATGGGGACAGCTTGGGGACACGGCCTGGGACACCTTGGGGACATGGCCTGGGACACACAGACAGCCACAGGACAGAGGGACAGGGACACAGGGACAGGAACTCGAACACCAGGTACAGCTTGTTCTCCGTGTGGATGACATCCAGGAGCCTGGGGGACATGGGGACAGCTTGGGGACACGGGGACAGCTTGGGGACACAGCCTGGGACACACGGACAGCCGTGGGACACACAGACAGGGACACAGGGACATGGGAAGGCCACAGGGCCTGGCACAGCCACAGCACACCCTGGGGACACCCCTGGTCATGGGGGCTCCCCACCACCCCCCAAAACCCTCCTGGGGACCCTTCCTTGGGGACATCTCCCCCCCAGAGCCCCCCAAAACACCCTCAGGACATTACTGGGGACCCCTCCTCAGTGACATCTCCCCCCCTGAAACCCCAAAGCCCCCAGGACATTCCTGGGGACCCGTCCTCGGTGACATCTCCCCCCAAAGCCCCCCAGGACCCCCAAAACACCCTCAGGACATTCCTGGGGACCCCTCCTCGGTGACATCTCCCCCCAAACCGCCCCTCGAAGCCCCCAGACCCACTTGACGATGTTGGGGTGGTTGAGCTCCTTGAGCAGCGAGATCTCCCTGATGGCCGTGCTGGGGACACCCTCGGTCTCCCTGCGGTGACAAAGGCACGGGGGGGTCAGTGAGCCTTGGGGACCCCCCCGGGACCCCCGGGGACCCCCACTCACGTGTCCAGGCGGATCTTCTTGAGGGCCACCACCTCTCCTGTCACCTTGTTGCGGGCCTTGTAGACCACGCCGTAGGTGCCCTCGCCGATCTTCTCCACCTTCTGGAAGTTCTCCATGGGCGGGGGGGACACCGGGGGGGACCCCCGGAATTGGGGGGGGGGGGGGGTGACACCGGGGGGACCCCCGGGATGGTGGGGACACCGCGGGGACACCGGGGGGACACCAGGAATGGGGATAAGGGGAGGTTCTGGGGGGGTTCTGGGGGGTTCTGGGGTGGTTTCGGTGGCCCGGGGGTGTCCCCAGGGGTGGCCCTGGAATTAGGGGGGTGGTCCCAAGGTGGGGGGAGGGGCTTCGGGGGGTCCCGGTGGTGGCACGGGGGTGACACGGGGGCGTCCCCGGGGGGCTCTGGGGGTGTCCCGGGGCCGGGGGTGTCCCGGAGGGGTTCCGGGGGTGTCCCCGGGGGGGTTCCGGGGGTCCCGGCGGGGATATCCGGGATGGGGGAGGGGCTCCGGGGGTGTCCCCGGGCCCGGGGGGGTCCCTGGGCGGGTTCTGGGGGTCCCTGGGTGTCCCCGGGGGTCCCTGGGGGGGGTCCCTGGGGGTCCCGAGCGCCGCCGCCTCCCCCCCGCTCCCGCCAAAGCCGCGGCGGCCCCGCCCGCGCCGCTTCCCGCCTTGCCGCCGGCCACGCCCCCCGCGCCGCCGGCCATTGGCTGAGCGCGGAGTGACGTCACCGGAGACGCGGGAGATCCCTTAAAGAGATAGTGACACTACCGGGAACCGGCAACGGGGGTGGCATCGGGACACCGGGGACCGGGACAGGGGACAGGGACCGGGACAGAGGATTGGAATTGGGACACCGGGGACAGGGACCGGGACCAGGGAGTGGGATCGGGACAATGGGGACAGGGACACGGGATTGGAACAGGGACAGGGACAGGGACCGGAACCGGGGATTGGGATCGGGACCAAGGACCGGGATTGGGATCGGGATTGAGACCGGGACCGGGGATTGGAATGGGGATGGGGACCGGAACCAGGATCGGGATTGGGATCGGGACTGAGCCCGGGGATAGGAACGGGGACCGGGATGGGGTCGGGGTCGGGCCCGGGACGCCGCAGGCTCCGCCCGGGATGCTCGGGCAGTGCCGGGACCGGACACCGGGACCGCAACCGGACACACGGGGGTCACGGGGAGCGGCCCCGGGGGACACACGGGGGTCACGGGGGGACACACGGGGGTCACGGGGAGCAGTCCCGGGGGTCACGGGGAGCAGTCCCGGGGGTCACGGGGCTCTCCGGGGTCACGGGGCCCGCACGAGCGGCCGCACGCACCGAGACAGCCCCGGGGGCACGGAAATGGCCGGAGAGGAAAGATCGGGGTCCCCCCGTGTCACCCCCCGGAATCGGGGTCCCCCTGTGCCATTGGGGTCCCCCTGTGTCACCCCCCAGTGCCATTGGGGTGCCCCTCGTGTGTCACCCCCCGGGATCGGGGTCCCCCCAAGTTCGGGGTCCCCCCCTCGTGTCACTCACCGGGATCGGGGTCCCCCTGCGTGTGCAGAACTGGGGACCCCCCCCCTTTTGCCCGCGATCGGGGTCCCCCCCGTGTGTCACCCCCCTGTGCCATCGGGGTCCCTTTGTGTCACCCCCCTGTGCCATCGGGGTCCCCCCATGTCACCCCCCGAGATCGGGGTCCCCACCGCCCCCGATTCCCCCCACTGGGGCTCCCCCACTCTCCCTAAACTCGGGGACCCCCTTGAGTGCCCCCCCTGCGTGTGCAGAATTGGGGGGACCCCCCCCCTTTTTCCTCCCCCGCTTTTCCCCCTCCCATGGCTCTGTCACCCCCCCGACCCCCCAAAATCCCAAATAACCCCAAAAAACCAAAACCAAAAAATTCCCAAACCTCCGTCCCTGGGGTCTCCAGGATGGTGGGGCCAAACCCCAAAACCCCAAAACCCCAAAACCCCCTCGGCGAGCTGGGAGGGGGGGGGGTCCTTATGTCCCCCCAAAACCCCAAAACGCTCCCAATTCCCCCCAAAACGGTCCCAATGTGCCCCCAAAACCCCAAACCGGTCCCAATGTCCCCCGAAACCCCCAAAATGGATCCAATGTCCCCCCAAACCCCCCAAACGCTCCCAATGTCTCCCCCAAACCCCCAAACGCTCCCAATGTCCCCCCCAAACCCCCAAAATGGATCCAATGTCCCCCCAAACCCCCAAAACGCTCCCAATGTCCCCCCAAAATCCCAAACCGGTCCCAATTCCCCCCAAAACGGTCCCAATGTCCCCCGAAACCCCCAAAAGGGTCCCAATGTCCCCCGAAAACCCCAAAACTCTTTTGGGGGGGGGTCCCCGCGCCCCCCCCTCCCCCGCGCCGTGTGACCGCGGGTGGCCCCACGTGGGTCGGGGTTATGCAAATGAGCGCCCCCCTTTTTTTTTTTTTGGGGGGGGGGGAAGGAGGAGGCGGGGTTATGCAAATGAGCGCCCCCTTTTTGTGTCGCTGTCGCCGTCCCCGGCGCCTCTGCCCCGGCCGAGCCGAGCGAGGAGCGAGAGACGAGCGGGGACCATGAGGGGGCTCGGGGCCATCGCGGTTTTGGGGGCGCTCCTGCTCCTGGCTGAGGCTCAGCGGAGTGAGTCGGGGGTTTGGGGGGGCGGGGGGGCTCCCCGAGCTTCATCCCGTGGGGTTTTGGGGTGCAGAGCCCCCCTGAAAGGGAAATCCTTCGTAGAGTTGGGTTGTACCCCGATAATTCCAATTGGGGTGGTTTTGGGGGGTCCCCAGGTGTGGTTTTGGGTTTGGGATAGAGGCATAAATGGGGTTTTTTGGGGGTTTTTTTGGGGTGTCGGGGGCGTCAGGAACTTCATCTTGTGGTGGTTTTGGGGTGCAGAGCCCCCCTGAAAGGGAAATCCTTCGTAGATTTGGGTTGTACCCCGATAATTCCAATTGGGGAGGTTTGGGTGGTTTCTGGTTAGGGTTGGAGGCATAAATGGGGTTTTTGGGGTTTTTTTTGGGGTGTGGGCAGCATCAGGAGCTTCATCCTGTGGGGTTTTGGGGTGTAGAGCCCCCCGAAAGGGAAATCCTTCGTAGAGCTGGGTTGTACCCTGATAATTCCAATTGGGGTGGTTTTGGGTTTGGGATAGAGGCATAAATGGGGTTTTTGGGTTTTTTTTGGGTTTTTTTGGGGTGTGGGCAGCGTCAGGAGCTTCATCCTGTGGGGTTTTGGGGTGCAGAGCCCCCCTTAAAGGGAAATCCTTTATGGAACTGCAGCCCTGTGTGAAGGGGGCCTGGCAGAGCCCTGAAAATGGGGGGACTTGGGGGTCTGGGCAGAGGGGTGAGTGCCCTGAGAGTGGGGAACAGGGGGGGACTCTGCAGCCCCCCGAAACCGGGGAGAATTTGCAGCCCCTCACACTTGGGGGAATTTGCAGCCCCCCAAAACTGGGGGGAATCTGCAGCCCCCCGACATTGGGGTGAATTTGCAGCCCCTCGAAACTGGGAGGAATTTGCAGCCCCCCAAAACTGGGGGGAATTTGCAGCCCCCCCGACATTGGGATGAATTTGCGGCCCCCCAAAACTGGGGAGAATTTGCAGCCCCTCGAAACTGTGGGGAATTTGCAGCTCCCGTAACTGGGGTGAATTTACAGCCCCCCAACATTGGGGTGAATTTGCAGCTCCCGAAACTGTGGGGAATTTGCAGCCCCTCACACTTGGGGGAATTTGCAGCCCCCTCGACATTGGGATGAATTTGCGGCCCCCCAAAACTGGGGAGAATTTACAGCCCCCCAAAACTGGGAGGAATTTGCAGCCCCCCAAAACTGGGGGGAATTTGTGGCTCCCCGAAACTGGGAGGAATTTACAGTCCCCCGACATTGGGATGAATTTGCTGCCCTCATAACTGGGAGGAATTTGCAGCCCCCCAAAACTGGGGGGAATTTGCAGCCCCCGACACTGGGGTGAATTTGCAGCCCCCCAAAACTGGGGGGAATCTGCAGCCCCCCGTAACTGGGGTGAATTTGCAGCCCCCCAACATTGGGGTGAATTTGCAGCTCCCGAAACTGGGATGAATTTGCAGCCCCTCACACTTGGGGGAATTTGCAGCCCCCCGACATTGGGAGGAATTTGCAGCCCCTCGAAACTGTGGGGAATTTGCAGCCCCCCAAAACTGGGAGGAATTTACAGCCCCCGAAACTGGGAGGAATTTACAGCCCCCCAAAACTGCGGAGAATTTGCAGCCTCTCACATTTGGGGGAATTTGCAGCCCCCCGACATTGGGGTGAATTTGCAGCCCCCCGACACTGGGGAGAATTTGCAGCCCCTCACACTGGGATGAATCTGCAGCCCCCCGACACTGGGGTGAATCTGCAGCCCCCCGACACTGGGGTGAATCTGCAGCCCCTCACACTTGGGGGACTCCGGAACCCCCCGACCCCAAGGGGGTCCCGTCCCGTCCCTCCCGTCCCGTCCCTCCGGCTCAGCTGAGCGTCACATGCAGCAGCTTTGGGCCCATGTGACGGCTTTGCCCGCGCGTGGCTTGGCCCGAGCTCCGTCACGAGGGCCCCGGGTCCCCCCCAGGGTCCCCCCCGGGTCCCCCCAGGGTCAGGAGGACACCCCAGGGGTGGGGGTGGCAGAGGGGAGATGTGGGGGACACTTGGGGACGCTGGGGACCTCACTGAGCCCCCAAAGTTGGGGACACGGGGGACATGGGAGTGTCCTGGGAGTGGGGGGACATTGGGGACATTGGGACCTTACTGACCACCGAGAGTTGGGGAGATGGGGGGCCTGGGAGTGGGGAAATGGGGGACACTGGGGACATGGGGGATGTGGCAATGTCCTGGGAGTGGGGACATTGGGGACCTCACTGACCCCTGAGAGTTGGGGACATTGGGGACACTGGGGACATGGGGGTGTCCTGGGAGTGGGGGACATTGGGGACGTGTGGGACCCGACAGCCCCCCAAAAATAGGGGACACGGGGGGACATGTGAGGACCTCTGATCTCCCTGAGAATGGGGACACAGGGGACATGACAAAGCCCTGTAAATGAGGGACATGGGGGACGTGACAAACCCCCGAAATGGGGGACACGGGGGACAGATGGGACCCTTCATCCCCCTGAGAATAGAGACACGACGTTCCCCAAAAATGGGGGACATGTGGGACTCCACATCCCCCCGAAAACGGGGGACACGGGGGCCCCGTGGTGCCGCTGTCCCTGATGCCGCTGTCGCTGTCGCTGTCCCCGCAGGAGCCCCCGGGCGGGGCCGGAGCCGCGGGCCGAGCCCGGCCTGGAGCGGGCGGCCGGGGCCGTTCGGCACCTGGGACTCGGCGCTGTACCCGCCCTGGCAGCAGCGCGGCAGCCGCGACTGCTGGAGAGGTGAGCGCCACCCCGAGGGGCCGGGTCACCGCCCGGGATGGCTCTGTCACCTGCCTGGAATGGCTGTGTCACCGCCCGGGATGGCTCTGTCACCGCCCGGGATGGCTCTGTCACTGCCCGGGATGGCTCCGTCACCGCCCGGGCCGTGTCACCCCCGAGGGACCGGGTCACCGCCAGGGATGGCTGTGTCACCGCCCTGGGCTGCCTCTGTCACCCACCCAGGCCGTGTCACCCACCCAGGCCGTGTCACTGAGCCCCACCCCGATGGTGTCCCCAACACATGCTGGCCGTGTCACCCACCGTGACTGTGTCACCCCCCTGGCCAGGCCGTGTCACCCCCCCGGTCTGGCCGTGTCACCGGGGGGGTCTGGCCCTGTCACCGGGGGGGTCTGGCCGTGTCACCGGGGGGGTCTGGCCCTGTCACCAGGGGGGTCTGGCCGTGTCACCGGGGGGGTCTGGCCCTGTCACCGGGGGGGTCTGGCCGTGTCACCAGGGGGGTCTGGCCGTGTCACCGGGGGGGTCTGGCCGTGTCACCAGGGGGGTCTGGCCCTGTCACCAGGGGGGTCTGGCCGTGTCACCAGGGGGGTCTGGCCCTGTCACCAGGGGGGTCTGGCCGTGTCACCGGGGGGGTCTGGCCGTGTCACCAGGGGGGTCTGGCCCTGTCACCAGGGGGGTCTGGCCGTGTCACCAGGGGGGTCTGGCCCTGTCACCAGGGGGGTCTGGCCGTGTCACCGACCCCTCCCTGCTGTTGTCCCCGCACAGGTGGCGATGTCACCTTCGACATCAGCAACGACGCGCCGACGCTGGCGGGTGCCCAGGCCACGTTCTCCATCGCCCTGCGCCTGCCGGACACCCAGCGGGCGCTGCCCGACGGCCGCGTGGTCTGGGGGCAGAACTGCACCGTCAACGGTCTGAGAGCCCCGAGACACCCGGAACCACCCTAGAACTACCCAGAACTAACCTGAAACAACCCAAAACCAACCCAAAACCACCCTGGAACAACCCAAAACCAACCCAAAACCACCCTGGAACTACCCAGAACTAACCTGAAACAACCCAAAACCAACCCAAAACCACCCTGGAACTACCCAGAACTAACCCAAAACCACCCTGGAACAACCCAGAACTAACCTGAAACAATCCTGAAAAAACCCAAAACCAACCCAAAACCACCCTGAAACAACCCAAAACCATCCCGAGACAACCCAAAACTAACCCAAAACCACCCTGAAACAACCCAAAACCAACCCAAAACCATCCTGAAACCACCCTGAAACAACCCCAAACCACTTCAATCTCCAAAATCATCCTGAAACCACCTCAAACCCCAAACCACCCTGAAACCACCTCAAACCAACCCCAAACCACCCTGAAACCACCCTGAAACGACCCAAAACCACCCTGAATCCCCTTAAACCTCCAAGACTACTCCAAAACCACCCCAAACTCCCGCAAACCACCCAAAACCTCCCTGAAACTACCCCAAACCACCCAAAAACCACCCCGAAACCACCCTGAAACTACCCCAAAACAACCCCAAAACCCCTTAAATCTTCAAAACTACCCTGAAACCACCCCAAAACCGCACCAAAACTAACCCCAAACCACCCTGAAACTACCCAAAAACCACCCTGTAACAACCCAAAACTACCCCAAACCAACCCCAAAACCATCCCAAACCACCCTGAAACCATCCCAAAACCAGCCCCAAAACACCCTGAAACCCCTTAAACCTTCAAAACTACCCCAAACCAATCCCAGACCACCCCGAACTCCTCAAAACCACCCTAAAACCACCCTTAAACTACCCCAAAACCCCAGTGTCCAGTCAGCGTCCCCTCAGTGTCCCTGCAGTGTCCCCTGAACCCTGGTGTCCCCATGGTGTCCCCTCACCCCATGGTGTCCCTGGTGTCCCCAGTGTCCCCTCATCCCTGGTGTCCCCATGGTGTCCCTGGTGTCCCCAGTGTCCCCTCACCCTGTGGTGTCCCCGCGGTGTCCCCAATGTCCCCTCATCCCTGGTGTCCCCGGTGTCCCTCTGATGTCCCTGTGGTGTCCTCAGTGTCCCCACAGGCACGCAGGTGGCACAGGGGGACCCGCTGTCCCCCTGGTGTCCCCACGATGTCCCCAATGTCCCCTGACCCCAGTGTCCCCTGAGCCCCGCTGTCCCTGTGGTGTCCCCGCGGTGTCCCCCGATGTCCCCTGACCCCTGATGTCGTCACAGTGTCCCCTATGTCCCCTGACCGCTGATGTCCCCGTGGTGTCCCCGCTGTCCCCACAGGCACGCAGGTGACCCAGGGGGACCCGGTGTTCCCGGAGCAGCCGGACGCCACCGGGACCTTCCCAGACGGGACCCCCCTGCCCCAGGGCCAGCGGGGAAAATTCGTCTACGTCTGGTGGACGTGGGGTGAGTGAGGGTGGCACCGCTGTCCCCAGGGTGGCACCGCTGTCCCCAGGGTGGCACCAACCCTGCTGAGGTGGCACCGCTGTCCCCAGGGTGGCACCGCTGTCCCCAGGGTGGCACTGCTGTCCCCAGGGTGGCACCGCTGTCCCTGAGGTGGCACTGACCCTGCCATAGTGGCACTGACCCCGCTGTGGTGGCACTGACCCCACTGAGGTGCAAATGGCCCTGCTGTGGGGACACTGAGCCCACCGTGGTGGCACTCACCATGCTGTGATGGCACTGTCCCCATAGTGGTGGCACTGAGCCTGCCTTGGTGCCACTGACCCTGCTGTGGTGCCACTGTCCCCATTTTGGTGGCACTGAGCCCACTGCGGTGCCACCAATCCTGCTGTGGTGGCACTGGCCACGCTATGGTGGCACTGTCCCCGCTATGTTGGCACTGTCCCCATGGTGGTGGCACTGTCCCCGCTATGGTGGCACTGTCCCCGCTATGGTGGCACTGTCCCTGCTATGGTGGCACTGTCCCCGCTATGGTGGCACTGTCCCCATTGTCCCCACTGTCCCCACTGTCCCCAGGGCGGTACTGGCAGGTGCTGGACGGGCCGGTGTCACAGCTCACGGTGGCACTGTCCCCATGGTGGCACTGTCCCCATGGTGGCACTGTCCCCATGGTGGTGGCACTGTCCCCATGGTGGTGGCACTGTCCCTGCTGTGGTGGCACTGTCCCCATGGTGGCACTGTCCCCATGGTGGTGGCACTGTCCCCGCTATGGTGGCACTGTCCCCATGGTGGCACTGTTGTCCCCAGGGCGGTACTGGCAGGTGCTGGACGGGCCGGTGTCACAGCTCACGGTGGACACTCAGGGGGTGGCGCTGGGCTCCTACACCATGGAGGTCACCGTGTACCACGCCCGGGGCCAGCAGAAATTCGTCCCCATCGGCCACTGCAGCAGCCAGTTCAGTGTCACCGGTGGGTGACACCGGGGGGACACCGGGGGGCACGGGGGGGGTGACACGGGGGGCACGGGGTGGGAAATGGGGCTGGGGGTTTGGGGTGGGGGTGCAGGTGACATTGGGTGCGGGTGACACTGGGTGCGGGTGACACTGGGTGCGGGTGACATTGGGTGCGGGTGACACTGGGTGCAAGTGACACTGGGTGCCCGTGCTGCAAGTGACAGTGGATTTTGGGGGCTGTAGGTGACACCGAGTGCAGGTGACACCAGGCTTAGGTGACATTGTGTGCTGGCGCTGCAGGTGACACTGGGTTTTGGGGCTGTAGGTGACACTGGGTGTGGGTGACACGGGGTGCAGGTAACACTGCCTGTGGGTGACACTGGGTGCAAGTGACAGAGAGTACAGGTGACACTGGCTATAGGTGACACTGGGCACAGGTGACACTGACTGTAGGTGACACTGGCTGCAGGTGACACCGTGCACAGGTGACACCACACGCCACCACTCCCATCTCCCAGTCACTCCACTGCCCGTCCCCACACTGTCCCCACGCTGTCCCCCACCCTCACCGTGTCCCCACGCTGTCCCCACCCTCACGGCGTCCCCGTGCTGTCCCCACGCTGTCCCCACCCTCACCGTGTCCCTGTGCTGTCCCCACACTGTCCCCACCCTCACCGTGTCCCCGCGCTGTCCCCACGCTGTCCCCACCCTCACCGTGTCCCCGTGCTGTCCCCGTGCTGTCCCCACGCTGTCCCCTCTCACACCCTCACTGTGTCCCCACACTGTCCCCGCGCTGTCCCCACGCTGTCCCCACCCTCACCGTGTCCCTGTGCTGTCCCCACGCTGTCCCCGCGCTGTCCCCACCCTCACGGCGTCCCCGCACTGTCCCCGCAGACCAGGTCCCGCTGTCGGTGGAGGTGTCGCAGCTGCAGGACCCGGCGGCGGTGGCGGTGACCGGGGGCGGTCGCTTCGTGCGGAACCGCGCGGTGGCGTTCGCGGTGCGGCTGCACGACCCGAGCCGGTACCTGCGCCACGCCGACATCTCCTACTCGTGGGACTTCGGGGACCAGAGCGGGACCCTCATCTCGCGCAGCGCCACCGTCACCCACACCTATCGCGACACCGGCACCTTCTCGGCCCGCCTGGTGCTCCAGGCCGCCATCCCGCTCAGCCCCTGCGGGCCCAGCACGGCCCCCGCCGCCGCCACCACCGGCACGGGCACCGATCCCGCGGCCACCACCGCCGCCACCCCCGGGGCACAGAGCACGGTGCCGGCGGCCAGCACGGGTAAGGGGAGCGGGAGAGGGGGGTCGGTGTCACCGTGGGGTGCGGGACGGGTTGGTGCTGGCACAGCCCTGGCTTGTGGCGCCCTGGTGACACCCCAGCCCTACAGAGCCACCACAGTCCGTAGTGAGTGTCCCCAGTGTCCCCCCAGCCCCTCAGAGCCACCACAATCCATAATGTGTGTCCCCAATGTCCCCTCACCCCAAACTGAGTGTCCCCAGTGTCCCCCCAGCCCCTCAGAGCCACCACAATCCATAGTGAGTGTCCCCAGTGTCCCCTCACCCCAAATTGAGTGTCCCCAATGTCCCCTCACCCCTCAGAGCCACCACAGTCCATAGTGAGTGTCCCCAATGTCCCCCTCACCCAATACTGAGTGTCCCCAATGTCCCCTCACCCCAAACTGAGTGTCCCCAAACTCATCCCCCAGAGCCACCACAGTCCATAGTGAGTGTTCCCAATGTCCCCCCAGCCCCTCAGAGCCACCCCATGACAGAACGTGTCCCCAATGTCCCCCCAGCCCCTCAGAGCCACCACAATGCATAATGTGTGTCCTCAATGTCCCCTCACCCCAAACTGAGTGTCCCCAATGTCCCCTCACCCCTCAGAGCCACCACAATCCATAGTGAGTGTCCCCAGTGTCCCCTCACCCCAAATTGAGTGTCCCCAGTGTCCCCCCAGCCCCTCAGAGCCACCACAATCCATAATGTGTGTCCCCAATGTCCCCTCACCCCAAACTGAGTGTCCCCAGTGTCCCCCGACACCATACTGAGTGTCCCCAATGTCCCCTCACCCTCCAGAGCCACCACAGTCCATAGTGAGTGTCCCCAATGTCCCCCCACACCAGACTCAGTGTCCTCAATGTCCCTCCACACCCCAGAGCCAGCCCACCCCATAATTTGTGTCCCCAATGTCCCCCCCCCAGCCCACAGAGCCCCCAGATCCCCCCAGCCCGCCTTGTGTCCCCCCAATGTCACCTGAGGGGACGCGGAGCACCCTGGACAATGGAGCTGGGGGGTCCTGGGGGTGACCCCAGCCCGGAATCGGGGGGTCCCGGGGGGTTCCATACCAGAGGTGACCCCAGCCCGGGCTCTGGGGGGGTCCCGGGGGTGACGCCAGCCCCGCTCTCCCCACAGCCCCCGCAGCCTCCGGGGAGCCGGCGGAGACCACGGGGGGCTCGGCAGTGGAACCCTTGGACCCCGTTGTCACCGATCCCGCTGTCCCCGTTGTCACCGACCCCTCTGTCCCCGCTGTCACCGATCCCGCTGTCCTCGCTGTCACCGGTCCCGCCGCCACCGCGCCCTCTGCGGTCGCTGTCACCGAGCTCTCGGTCCCCTCCGCCGCCGCCGGCACCGCGCCCGTCGCCTCCTCCGTGTCCCCCTCTGTCGCCAGCGCGGCCGGGGCCACCTCTGTCCCCTCCGTCCCCTCGGTGGAAGCGACAGCGGCTGCAGGTGGGTGCTGGCCCGGCCCGGGGCTGGGGACACATCGGGGATGTCCCCAAGGGCTCTGCTGTCCCCTTGTCCCCGCCCAGCGTTTCCCGTGTGTCCCTGCAGGTGCGGCGACAGACGGAGGCGCGGGTGATGTCACAGCTGCTGCGGCCACAGCTGGACCGGCCACAGCTGGATCGGCCCTCGATGCCACCGCTGCGGCCACACTCGCTGCCACCGCAGATGCCACCGTAGAAGCCACCGTGGGAGCCACCGCTGTGTCCCTGGCCGCCGCCACAGCTGGCACCACAGCTGGCGCCACAGCTGGAGCCACATCTGGCACCACAGCCCAGCCCCTGGCCCTGGTGAAGCGCCAGGCGCCGCTTGGGGACGTGCCCTGTGTCCTGTACCGCTACGGCACCTTCGCCACCCAGCTGGAGATCGTCCGTGAGTCGGGGGTCCCGGGGGGGTCCCGGGGGGGTCCGGGGGGGTCCCCGAGGGTCCAACCGGGGCTTCCCCCCCCCGCTGAGCCCCCCTTGCCCCCTCCCCAGAGGGCATCGAGAGCGTGGCCATCGTGCAGGTGGTGCCCGAGGGCGGCAGCGGCAGCAGCGTGGAGCTGACGGTGACGTGCGAGGGAGGGTGAGCGGGGACGGCGGGGACAAGGGAGGGGACGGCACCCCCAAACCCTCAGAATGACCCCAAATCGCCCCAAAAAATGCCACCCAAAGCGCCAAAAAGCCGGGCCTGAAAATGACCCCAAATCCCCCCAAAAACTGCCCCCAAACCCCCTCAAAACCGGGCCCGAAAATGACCCCAAATCTCCCCAAAAACTGCCCCCAAACCCCCGAAAAAGTTCCCATAAATGACCCCAAGTCCCCAAAAACGACCCTAGAACCCCTCAAAACAGCTCCAGATCCCCAAAATAATCCCTAATCCCCCCAAAACGGCCCCCAAACCACCCGAAATCCTCAAAACCAACGCCCCCAAAACAGCCCCAAAAATGACCCCAAATCCCCCCCAAAACGGCCACAAAACCCCCCTAAATCCTCAAAACCGATCCCAAATCCTCCCCAAAACTGCCCCCAAAACCGGGCCCAAAAATGACCCCAAATCCCCCTAAACGGCCCCAAAATGGCCCCAAATCCCCAAAAACGACCCCAAATCCCCCCAAAACTGCCCATAACCCCCAAAACTGTCCCAAATCCCCCCCAAAGCCCCAAAACCGGTCCCAAAAATGGCCCCAAATCCCCCTAAATGGCCCCAAAAAGGCCGAAAAATGGCCCCAAAACGGCCCCAAAAACGGCCCCAAAACGGCCCCAAACACGGCCCCAAATCCCCCCAAAACTGCCCCCAACCCCCAAAACTGTCCCAAATCCCCCCCAAAGCCTCAAAAACGATCCCAAATCTCCCCCAAAGCCCCAAAACCGGTCCCAAAAACGGCCCCAAATCCCCCAAAACGGCCCCAAAACGGCCCCAAACCCGGCCCCAAATGCCCCAAACCGACGGCGGCGCGGCCGCAGGGTGCCCTCGGAGGTGTGCACGGTGGTGGCGGACGCCGAGTGTCGCACGGCGGAGGCGGAGTCGTGCTCGGCGGTGTCGCCGTCGCCGCCCGGCTGCGAGCTCGTGCTGCGCCAGGACTTCAACCGCAGCGGCCTCTTCTGCCTCAACGTGTCCCTGGCCAACGGCAACGGGCTGGCCGTGGCCACCACCCGCGTGGCCGTGGGAGGTGCGACACGGGGACAGGGCCAGGGGATGTCCCCAGGGTCCCCCGGGTGGGGCTGGGCGGTTCCTGTTCCGAGGAAGTGGCAGGGACACGGGGACAGGGGCTGGGATGTCCACGGGTGTCCCTTGGGTGGGGCTGGGCGGTTCCTGGTCCCGGAGGTGACAGGGACACGGGGACAGGGCCAGGGGATGTCCCCAGGGTCCCCTGGGTGGGGCTGGGCTGTTCCTGTTCTGGGGAGTGACAGGGACATGGGGACAGGGCTGGGGGATGTCCCCAATGTCCTCTGGGTGGTTCCGGCTCAGGGGAGTGACAGGAACATGGGGACAGGGTCCTGGGATGTCCTCAATGTCCCCTCGGTGGGGCTGGGCGGTTCCTGCTCGGGGAAGGTGACAGGGAGACGGGGACAGGGGCTGGGGTGTCCACGGGTGTCCCTTGGGTGGGGCTGGGCGGTTCCTGCTCCGGGGAGGTGACAGGGAGACGGGGACAGGGACAGGGGGATGTCCTCGATGTCCCCTCGGTGGGGCTGGGATGTTCCTGGTCCCATAGGTGACAGGGACACGGGGACAGGGCTGGGGGATGTCCCCAATGTCCTCTGGGTGGTTCCGGCTCAGGGGAGTGGCAGGGACACGGGGACAGGGTCCTGGGATGTCCTCAATGTCCCCTCGGTGGGGCTGGGATGTTCCTGGTCCCGGAGGTGACAGGGACATGGGGACAGGGCCAGGGGATGTCCTCGATGTCCCCTCGGTGGGGCTGGGATGTTCCTGGTCCCAGAGGTGACAGGGACACGGGGACAGGGTCCCTGAGGGTCCCCTGGGTGGCACTGGGTGGTTCTTGCACCAGGGAGTGACAGGGACAGGGACCAGGGATGTCCCCAAGGTCCCGGGGATGTCCCCAAGCACCCCTGGTGGCACTGAGCTGTCCCAGCCCTGCCGGAGGTGACAGGGGCAGAAGGACAGGGGCAGGGGGATGTCCCCAAGGTCCCCTGGTGGCACTGGGCTGTCCCTGTCCCCAGGAGCTGCCCCGGCCGGCGGTCACACCACGCTGTTCGTGGGACTCGTGCTGGTGGCGGCCGCCCTGGGCACGGCCGCGTACACCTACAGGTGAGGGGACACTGGGGACAATGGGGACACTGGGGGGACATCAGGGACACTGGGGACACTGGGGACACTGGGGGGACATCAGGGACACTGGGGACAATGGGGTCACTGGGGGGATTGGGGACACTGGGGACATTGGGGGGATTGGGAACACTGGGGACACTGGGGGGACATCAGGGACACTGGGGACAATGGGGACACTGGGGGGATTGGGGACACTGGGGACATTGGGGGGATTGGGGACACTGGGGACACTGGGGGGACATCAGGGACACTGGGGACAATGGGGACACTGGGGGGATTGGGGACATTGGGGACATTGGGGGGACATCAGGGACACTGGGGACACTGGGGGAATAGGGACACTGGGGGGGACACTAGGGACATTGGGGGGATTGGGGATACTGGGGACATTGGGGGGATTGGGGACACTGGGGACACTGGGGGGATTGGGGACATTGGGGACACTGGGGGGACACTGGGGGTATTGGGGGGATTGGGGACATCGGAGACACTGGGGGTACATTGGGGGTATTGGGGGTATTGGGGGGATTGGGGACATCGGGGACACTGGGGGGACATTGGGGGTATTGGGGGTATTGGGGGGATTGGGGACATCGGGGACACTGGGGGGACATTGGGGACACTCCCTATGGGGTTGGGAACACTGTAGGGTTGGGGACACTTTTTATGGGGTTATTATGGGGTTGGGGACATCGGGGACACCCCCAGTGGGGTTGGGGACATCGGGGACACCCCTCGGCGAGGCGGTGACACCGCGTCCCCCCCCCCTCCCCAGACGAGTCAAGTCCCCGTTGCTGTCCCCGGCGTCCCCTCCCGGCCGGTCCCGGCCGTGGCTGTCCCCAAATGTCCCCGCGGTGCGGCGGCTGCTGCAGCGCGCCCTGGGGGCGGCCCCGAGCGGCGAGAGCAGCCCCCTCCTCCAGGGCCGCTCGGTCTAGGGACCCCCGCCCCAAAACCGGCCCCACAAAACCCCCCCGGAGCTGGGGACACGCGCGGTGGCCTTGGTGACAGCGGGATTAAAGCTGCCAAGTGCCCGAGGCTCTGGCTCTGTGTGATTTTGGGGGGGTCCTGGGGGGTCTGGGTGGATTTTGGGGGGGGGTTGGGTGGTTTTGGGGAGGTCTGAGGGAATCCGGGGGGTTTGGGGGGATTTTGGGGGGATTTTGGGGTATCTGGGGGAAATCCTGAAGGGGTCTGGGGGGATTTTGGGGTGGTTTTAGGGGGCTCTGAGGAGATCCAGGGAGGTTTTGGAGGGGTCTTGGGTGGATTTTGGGGGGTCTGGGTGGATTTTGGGGGGGGTCTGAGGGGATCCGGGGGGCAATTGGGGGGATTTTGGGGCAGTTTTGGGGGGTTTTGGGAGGGTTTTGAGGCGTCCTGTGGGTGTTTTGAGGCTTTTTGGGGGGCACTGGGGGCGGCCCCGAGCGGCGAGAGCAGCCCCCTCCTCCAGGGCCGCTCGGTCTAGGGACCCCCGCCCCAAAAACGGCCCCACAAAACCCCCCGGAGCTGGGGACGGGGTTGGGGACACGCGCGGTGGCCTTGGTGACAGCGGGATTAAAGCTGCCAAGTGCCCGAGGCTCTGGCTCTGTGTGATTTTGGGGGGCTTTGGAGGGGTTTTGGGGGGATTTTGGGTGATTTCGGGGGGATTTTGGGTGGTTTTGGGGTATCTGGGGGTGTCCAGGAGGGGTTTTGGGGGGATTTTGGGTGATTTTGGGGGGATTTTGGGTGGTTTTGGGGTATCTGGGGGTGTCCAGGAGGTGTTTTGGGGTGGTTTGGGGGGGTCTGGGTGGATTTTTGGGGGGGTTTCAGGTGGTTTATGGAGCTCTGAGGGAATCCAGGGGGGTTTGAGGGCATCTTGGGTGGATTTGGGGGTGCCTGGGGGTGTCCTGGGAGGGTTTTGGGGGATTTTGAGGAGGTCGAGAGATAATCTGGGGGGACTCGAGGGGGTTTTAGGGGGCTCTGAAGGGATCCAGGAGGGTCTGGAGGGATTTTGGGTGAGTTTTAGGGGGTCTGGGGTCATCCTGAGTGGATTTCGGGGGGTCTTGGAAGGTTCCAAGGGGGAATTTTGGGGGGATCCTGGGGGGTTTTGGGGTGTCCTGGGGGGGCCCTGAGCTCCCTCCTCCAGGGTCCTTCTGTCCGGAGACCCCTACTGCCAAAAGAGTGACCACACCCCCTAATTTACATATTAATTAAAGATCTCTTTGACCAAATCCTCCATTTTCTTGGTTTCTTAATGGCCACACCCTTGCATGACCACGCCCACACGTTTTACACATATCGATAGCCACGCCCCCTAATTTTAATATAATTAAATATTTATTTTGACCACCCTTCCAATTTCTTATATGTTAATGACCTCACACATTCTGTGGCCACACCCCATATTTCCATATCCACAAATGACCACGCCCTCTAGTTTGCATAGTAATGTCATTAATTTTTGATGCGCCCTCTAAATTGCATATCCACCAATGGTCACGCCCCCTCAACTACTACTAGACACGTTTCCTATTTAAATAATCGTCCACGCCCCTTAATTTCCATATAGTTTATACATTATGCATGAATACGCCCACTGATTTACATACAACTCTATAACCACGCCCCTCTAATTACCATATAAATGAAGCCCGTTTCCGCTCTTAGCCCCGCCCTCTAATTTCCATATCCCATATATGGCCACGCCTCAGTTTTGCCCAACCCTCCATTCTTTGGCCACGCCTCCATTTTCGGGCCACGCCCCCGATTCCGCCGCGCCGCCGCCGCCGCCTTTGCGTCACTTCCGGGGCGGCCCCGCGGCGCGCGCGCAAAGATGGCGACGCCCTATGTGACGGACGAGACCGGTGAGCGCAGGGGGGCCCTGCGGCCCGGGGGGGCTCCGGGGCCCTCCCGGGGCTGCCCCGAGACCCCCGGGACCCCCCCCAAACCCGCGCGGGGCTCGCGGGGGCGGGAGGGGCCTAAAGGGGGGGATGGGGGGGGCGAGACCCCCGTGAGGGGCCTGAGGGGGGGCGGGGACTGGGAGGGAGGGGGGGGCCGAGGGTTTTGGGGAGGGGTCCGTGAGGGGCTTGGGGTCCCCGAGGAGGATTCGTGGTCTCCGTGAGGGGTTTGGGGTTCCCGGGAGGGATTTGGGGTTCTGGGGTTTGGGGTTTTGGGGTCTCTCAGAGGGGAGTTGGATTTGGGGAGGGGGCGGGACCCCCGTGAGGGGCCTGGTGGGGGGGGGGAGTCCGGGGGTTGTGAAGGGAGGGGGACCGAGGGTTTTGGGGAGGGGTCCGTGAAGTTTTTGGGGTCCCCATGAGGGGTTTGGAGTCTGTGAGGGGCGGTCTTGGGACCCCCGTGAGGGTCTCGGGGTCGGGAAGGACCCAAAGGGGCTTTGGGGGGGGGTCCTGGGACCCCCGTGAGGGGCCTGGGGGTGTCCCGGGGTATTTGGGGAGGGGTCTTGGGGATCCCCGTGAGGGGTTTGGGGTCCCCGTGAAGGGTTTGGGGTCCCCGTGAGGGTTTGGGATCCCCATGAGGGGTTTGGGATCTCTGAGGGAGGGTTGGGTTTTGGGGGGGTGTCCCAGGGTCCCCCTGGTGTCCGTGGGTGACCCCAGGGGTGTCCCCAAGGTGTCCCTGCAGTGTCCCCAGGGTGGCCCAGGGAGTCCTCGTGTCTACCCAGTGTCTGTGGGGATGTCCCCGTGGTGTCCGTGGATGTCCCCAGGATGTCCCCACATGCCCACGATGTCTTTGGGGATGTTCCCATGACCCATGGTGTCCCCAGGGTGTCCCCATGGTGTCCCCATGTCCCCACTCTGTCCCCAGCTGTCCCCGTGTTCCTCGAGTGTCCCTGTAATGTCCCCATGGTGTCCATGGGGCTGTCCCCGTGCTGTCCCTGCACTGTCCCCAGGTGTCCCCATGCTGTCCCCGTGTCCCTGCAGTGTCCCCAAGTTCCCTGTGGTGTCTGTGGGGCTGTCCCCAGCTGTCCCCACAGTGTCCCCAGTGTGTCCCCAGCTGTCCCCATGGTGTCCCAAAGTCCCTGTCGCCTGTGGGGCTGTCCCCACAGTGTCCCTGTGCTGTCCCGATGTCCCCATGGTGTCCCCATGGTGTCCCCAGCTGTCCCCACAGTGTCCCTGCACTGTCCCCAGCTGTCCCCACAGTGTCCCTGCGCTGTCGCAATGTCCCCATGGTGTCCCCAGCTGTCCCCACAGTGTCCCTGCACTGTCCCCATGGTGTCCCCAGCTGTCCCCACAGTGTCCCTGCACTGTCCCCAGCTGTCCCCACAGTGTCCCTGCGCTGTCCCCATGGTGTCCCCACGCTGTCCCCAGGCAGGTACATCCCCTCCACGCAGCGCCCGGACGGGACCTGGCGGAAGCAGCGCCGGGTCAAGGAGGGCTACGTGCCCCAGGAGGAGGTGCCCGTGTGAGTGGGGGTCCTGGGGGGGTCTCAGGGTGTGGGGAGGGGTCCCAGAGGGTCCCGGGGGGGTCTCAGGGTGTGGGGAGGGGTCCCAGAGGGTCCCGGGGGGGTCTCAGGGTGTGGGGAGGGGTCCCAGAGGGTCCTGGGGGGGTCCCCAGGGTGTGGGGAGGGGTTGGGTCTCACCCAGGCCTGGCTCTGGGTCCTCCCTTGGTCTCCCCAAACCCCTCCTGTCCCCCCCAGACCCCTCAAATCCCTTCCTGGACCCTCCCAAACCCCTCGAGGACCCCCCAGACTTCTCCTGTCTCCCCCAAACTCCCTCCTGTCCCCCCCATACCCCCCTGGACCCCCCATAACCCCTGCAGGACACCCCCAAACACCTCCAGGACTCCTCAAATCCCCTCCAGGACCCCCCTAAACCCCTCCTGTCCCCCCTAAACCCCTCAAATCCCTTCCTTGATGCCCCCAGACCCATCCACGATCCCCTCAAACCCTTCCAGGAGCTCCTCAGACCCCTCAGGACCCCCCCCCAAACCCATTAAATCCCCTACAGGACCCCCCCAAACCCCTCAACCCCCTCCTGGATGCCCCCAGACCCCTCCAGAACCCCCAAACCCCTCTTGTTACCCTCAGAACCCTTCAGGACCCCCCCAGATCCCTCCAGAACCCCCCTAGACCCCTCCTGGATGCCCCCAGACCCCTCCAGAACCCCCCCAAACCCCTCCTGTCACCCTCAAACCCCCTCAGGATCCCCCCAGATCCCTCCAGGACCCCCCCCAAACCCCTCCTGTTACCCCCAGACCTCTCCAGAACCCCCCCAAACCCCTCCTGTTACCCCCAAACCCCCTCAGGACCCCCCCAAACCCCTCCTGTTACCCCCAGAACCCTTCAGGACCCCCCCAAACCCCTCCTGTCACCCTCAAACCCCCTCAGGACCCCCCCAAACCCCTCCTGTCACCCTCAAACCCCCTCAGGATCTCCCCAGATCCCTCCAGAACCCCCCCAAACCCCTCCTGTTACCCCCAGACCCCTCCAGGACCCCCTCAAACCCCTCCTGGATGCCCCCAGATCCCTCCAGGACCCCCCCAAACCCCTCCTGTTACCCTCAGAACCCTTCAGGACCCCCCCAAACCCCTCCTGTCACCCTCAAACCCCCTCAGGACCCCCCCAAACCCCTCCTGTCACCCCCAAACCCCCTCAGGACCCCCCCAGACCTCTCCAGGACCCCCCCAAACCCCTCCTGTCACCCTCAAACCCCCTCAGGACCCCCCCAAACCCCTCCTGTTACCCCCAAACCCCCTCAGGACCCCCCCAGACCCCTCCAGGACTCCCCCCAGACCCCTCCAAGCCCCTCCCCAAAACCCCCTGACCATTTTTTTTTTAATTTTTACTTTGATTTTTTTTCCCCTTTTTCCTCCTCCCCTGTCCCGCCTCCAGCTACGAGAACAAATACGTGAAATTCTTCCGGAGCAAACCCGAGCTCCCGCCGGGTTTAAACCCCGAGCCCGCCCCTTCCCCGCCGGGCCGAGGGACCCCCGGGAGGCCCGAGGGGGGCTGCGACCCCTCCCCGACTTTATCCAAAAGCGCCCGCAGGAACCTGAAACGCAAAGAGAAAAGGAAACAGCAGCAGGAAAAAGATCGGGAAAACCACGGGGACGGACTGAGCCAGGAGCTGGAAAAAATCGGGCTGGGAGGAGGAGGAGGAGGAGGAGACAGCGACAATGGAGGAGGAGGGACAGCGGGAGGGGAGAAAAACGTGGAAAACCCCGGGAATTCCGGCAAGAATTCAGGGAAAAATTCCAGCAAGAATTCCGGGAAAAATCCTGGAGATTCGGGGAAGAATCCGAGCAGCAATTCCGGGAAGAATTCAGCAGATTCTGGGAAGAATTCGAGCAAGAATTCGGCAGATTGCGGGAAGAATTCAGCGAATTCCGGCGAAAACGCCGCGATTCAATCGGGGAATAATTCCGGGAATAATCTGGGCAGCAACGTCGGGAATTCCGGGGGGAATTTGAGGAGCAATCCTGGGAATAATTTAGGGAGTAACCACGGGAATTCCGGTGGGAATTCCGGAAATACCCCGGGCAATAATGCCAACAATTCGGGGAGCGATTCGGGGAACAGCTGCGGGGATAGGGCGGGCACGGAAGGCGGCGGGGGCAGCGCGGAGCGGGGCCGGCGCATGAAGAGCCTGCGGAAGAAGCTGCGCCAGGTGCAGGAGCTGCAGCTGCGGCTGGAGCGGGGCGCGCTGCCCGAGCCCAGCCGGGAGCAGCTGGAGAAGCTGGGCCGGAGGAGGGCGCTGGAGGAGGAACTCAGGGCGCTGGAGCTGGACTCGTAATCGGGCTGGGCTTTCGTTGGGGAGGGAGGGGTTTGGGGTTTGTTTCTGATTTTTTTAAAGGTTTTTTTTATTTATTTTGGATTTTTTTTTCGGGTTTTTTTTGGGTTTATTTTGGGTTTTAATTTGTTTTGATTTTTTATTTTGTTTTATTTTATTTTGTTTTATTTTATTTTGTTTTATTTTATTTTGTTTTTATTTTATTTTCTTTTTATTTTATTTTTTTAATTTTTATTTTCTTTTTATTTTATTTCTTTTTATTTTATTTTCTTTTTATTTTCTTGTTATTTTATTTTCTTTTTATTTTATTTCTTTTTATTTTACTTCCTTTAATTTTATTTCCTTTTATTTCGTTTTATTTTATTTCCTTTTATTTCACTTTATTTCCTTTTATTTTCTTTTATTTTATTTTATTTTAATTTTATTTTCTTTTAATTTTATTTCCTTTTTATTTTATTTTATTTTTATTTTATTTTGTTTTCTTTTAATTTAATTAAATTTTATTTTACTTTATTTCATTTTATTTTACTTTGTTTTATTTGATTTTACTTTATTTCATTTTGTTCCATTTTATTTCATTTTATTTTTGGTTTCATTATATTTTATTTTTGTTTTATTTTGTTTTGTTTTGTTTGGTTTTATTTTATTTTACTTTATTTCATTTTACTTTATTTTGGTTTCATTTTATTTTATATTGGTTTAATTTTATTTTATTTCACTTTTTTCATTTTATTTTACTTTATTTTGTTTTACTTTATTTGTTTTGTTTTATTTGATCTTATTTTGTTTTATTTGTTTTACTTTTGTTTTACTTCATTTATTTGCTTTATTTTACTTTATTTTATTTTGCTTTATTTTCTTTTGTTTAATTTTATTTCATTTATTATTTTATTTTATGTTATTTTTCTGTTATTTTCTTTTAAATTTTAATTTTTTTCACTTTTCTTTTTGGTTTATTTTATTTTAATTTAATTCTTATTTTGTTTTGTTTTTATTTTGGTTTTTTATTTCTTTTATTCTTTCATTTTATTTTACTGATTTATTTTTGTTTATTTTATTTCTTCTTTTTTTTTTTTTTTGTTTGGTTTGGTTTTCTTCTTTTCAATTTTTTATTTTAATTTTTTTTCTTTTTTTTTTCTCATTTCATTTCTTTTTCCCCCTTTTTCCCCTAATTTTATTCCATTTGATTTTCTTTTCATCTCCTTCATCCCGACTTCTCTCCCTCTTTTTAATGGGATTTAAAAATGGGGTGAAAAACCACAAAAACGGGGCCGTGCCCCCCCTCCCCCCCCCGTGCCCCCTCCCCCCTCTCTGTGTCGCCGCCCCCTCCCCAAATTTTCTCTTTTTTGTCTTTTTTTTTTTGCTTTCATTTTTCAGAGCGGTGGAGGAATAAAAGAGCAGAGACCCAACGGGGGTCGGGGTCCTTGGGGGGTCCTTGGGGGGGATTTTGGGGGGGATTTGGGGGGTCCTGGGGGGCGTGGATTGAGGGGGAGGGCCAGGAGAGAGCCCAGACTGGGAGAACTGGGAGGAGGAACTGGGGGAACTGGGAAGGGGCACTGGGGGAACTGGTGGGCACTGGGAGGGGAGGAATGGGAGTGCTGGGAGGTGGCACTGGGAGGAACTGGGAGCACTGGGAGCACTGGGAGGAGGAGCTGGGGGCGCTAGGAGAACTGGGAGGAACTGGGAGCACTGGGAGGAGGAACTGGGAGCGCTGGGCCCCACCGCGGTGACGGGAC
Organism: Molothrus ater; assembly: GCF_012460135.2. NCBI lineage: Eukaryota > Metazoa > Chordata > Aves > Passeriformes > Icteridae > Molothrus > Molothrus ater. The sequence continues at coordinate 71,139 of NW_023416732.1, read as the reverse complement.
GTCGGCATTGCCCCTTTAACAAGCGTTGCCTCTTTAAGAGGCGTATCTCTAGCCATTTAAAGGGCGTGTCTATGCAAATTTAAAGGGCGTTGACAATACTTTAAGGGGCGTGGCCATGTCCACTTAAGGACAGTCTCATGCCAATGAAGGGGCGTGGCCATTGCCTTTTAAGGAGTGCGCCGCTCACGCGTGTTGCCCCACCCCGGAAGTGGGCGTGGCCAGCGCGGCGGCGGGCGGAAAGCGGAAGTGCGGCCGTGAGGGGACCCGGGGGGGGGCGGCGGTGCGACCCCCCCCCCCCACCCCACGCCGGTACCGGCGTGGTGAGTCCCGAACCCCCCCTGGAACCACCCCCGAAACCACCCGGAACCAGCCCCGAAACCACCCCCGAGCCCTCCCGGTACCGGCGTGGTGAGTCCCGAACCCCCCGAAATCCTCCCGGTACCGGCGTGGTGAGTCCCGGACGCCCCGGAACCACCCCCGAACCCCCCGGTACCGGGACTCCGAGCGTCCGGGGGGTCCCAGGGCCGGTTCAGGGGTCCCGGTTCCGTTCAGGGGGGTCAGGAGGTCCCCGGGACCGGATTTCGGGGTTACCGGGGCCATCGCGGGGGTTGATCGGGGGATCCTCGGGTCCCGGGGCCGTTCTGAGGGTTCCGGGTCCATTTTGGAGGGTCCCGGTGCCGTTCCGGGGGTCCCTCCAGGGCTCTCCGCTGTGTCCGGTGCCGGTCCCTGGGGTCCTGACCCCGTTCTCCCCTCGCTGTCCCAGGGATGGCCGTGACCTAAGCCCGGAGCGATGGAGCGGCCCCGGTACCGGGAGGCGGCGCCCGGGGGGAGCGGACCCGGACCCGGGGGAGGCCCCAGCGCCGCCTGGAACGGGACCTGCGGCCGCCCCCCCAATGCCACCGGTGCCACCAGCGCCACCGGTACCGGCACGGCGGGGGGCGAGGACGACGAGAGCGGCGAGCGCGACATTCCTGTCCCCGGGGCTGGCGGCGACCGCGGTCCCGGGAGTGTCCCCAACACCGGCAGTGTCCCCAACTCCACGAATGTCCCCGGTCCTGAGGGTGTCCCCAACCCTGAGGGTGTCCCCAACTCTGGGAGTGTCTCCAGTCCCTGGAGTGTCCCCAGCCCCGGGGGTGTCCCCAAATCCGGGAGTGTCCTCACTCCTGAAGGTGTCCCTAACACTGGGAGTGTCCCCAACCCTGAGGGTGTCACCAGCTCTGGTGGCGTCCCTGGTCCTTGGGGTGTCCCTGGTCCCGAGAGTGTCCTCGGCTCCAGGAATGTCCCCAGCCCTGAGGGTGTCCCTGGTCCCGAGAGTGTCCCCAGCTCCAGGAGTGTCCCCAACTCTGGGAGTGTCCCCGGTCCTGAGAGTGTCCCCAACTCTGAGTGTGTCCCCAAACCCGGGACCCCCGGCAGTGTCCCCAGCCCTGAGGATGTCCCCAGCCCCAGGAGTGTCCCCAGCCCCGGCAGTGTCCCCAACCCCAGGAATGTCCCCAGCCCCAGGAGTGTCCCCAGCCCTGAGGATGTCCCCAGCCCCAGGAGTGTCCCCAGCCCTGAGGATGTCCCCAGCCCCAGGAGTGTCCCCAGCCCTGAGGATGTCCCCAACCCCGGGAGTGTCCCCAGCCCCGGCAGTGTCCCCAGCCCCAGGAGTGTCCCCAACCCCAGGAATGTCCCCAGCCCCAGCAGTGTCCCCAGCCCCGGCAGTGTCCCCAGCCCCAGGAGTGTCCCCAACCCCAGGAATGTCCCCAACCCCAGGAGTGTCCCCAGCCCCGGCAGTGTCCCCTCCCCCGGGGGTCGCTGCGGCTGCCGGTGCCCCCCGGCCGCTCCCCCGAGCCCCTCCCGGGACCTCCCGTGCGGCCTCGGCTGCCGCCACCGGCGACCCCCGGAGGACCCCGGCGCCCCCCGGCGACAACGCCACGACGACCCCGGCGACGCCGCCAGGGGACAGCGAGGGTCCCTGCGGGTGGCCCGGGCGGGGGTCGCGCTCTGCCTGCGCCTCCTCGGGGCTCTCCTGGCGCTGCTCTTCCTCCTCCTCCTCCTCCTCCGCTCCTTCCTCCGCGGCGCCTCCGCGGGCCTCCGCCGCTGCCGGGAGCTGCTGGGCGAGCGGTTCCGGCGGCGGGCGAGCCGCGGAGGTGGCAGTGGCGACAGCGACGAGGAGGTGACTCGCTTGGTGACAATGGCCGAGGTGGCCGAGGAGGAGCTGGACCCGTTCCGGGTGCTCGGCGTGGAGCCCACGGCCACGGACACCGAGCTGCGGAGGGCGTACCGGAGGCTGGCGGTGCTGGTGGGTGTCGGGGACGTCCCCCGGCAGGGCTGGGGACGCTTTGGGGACGTTTTGGGGACATCGAGGGCCGTGTCTTGGCAGGTGCACCCCGATAAAAGCCGCGACCCCCGGGCGGAGGCGGCGTTCAAGGTGCTGAGTGCGGGCTGGGAGCGGGTGAGCAGCCCCGAGAGGCGGCGCGAGTACCAGGCGTGAGTTTGGGGCGGAAATCCCAAAGTTTGGGGTGGGAATCCCAGGTTTTGGGGGGGGGAATCCCAAATTTTGGGGTGGGAATCCCAGGTTTTGGGGTGAGAATCCCATATTTTGGGGTGGGAATCCTTGTTTTGGGGTGAGCTGGGAGCAGGTGAGCAGCCCCGAGAGGCGGCGCAAGTACCAGGCATGAGTTTGGGGCGGAAATCCCAAAGTTTGGGGTGGGAATCCCCGGTTTTGGGGTGGAAATCCCAAATTTTGGGGTGGAAATCCCAGGTTTTGGGGTGGAAATCCCAAATTTTGGGGTGGAAATCCCAGGTTTTGGGGCAGGAATCCCAAATTTTGGGGTGGGGATCCTGGGTGGGGGTTGTGGTTTCGGGGCTGCGGGACCTCCAGTTTTGGGTGCAGAATCCCAGGTTTTGGGGGTAGGAATCCTGGTTTGGGGTGGGAATCCTATTTTTTGGGGTGCCAGTCCCATTTTTCAGGGTGTCAATCCCATATTTTGGGTTCTAATTCCCATATTTTGGGTTGTAATTCCCATGTTTTGGGTTGCAGGAAGCAGCTGGCGCAGGGGGAGCGGGCGCTGGGCGCGTTCCTGGGGCTGTCATTCCCATTTTTTGGGGTTTTAAATCCCATTTTTTTGGTATAAATCCCATTTTTCAGGGTGCCAATCCCATATTTTGGGTGCCAATCCCATATTTTGGGCTCTAATTCCCCGTTTTTGGGTCGCAGGAAGCAGCTGGCGCAGGGGGAGCTGGCGCGGGCGCTGGGCGCGTTCCTGGGCCGGCTGCAGGAGGAGCTCAGGGACGCCATGGACGCCATGGGCTGCACCCGCTGCGGGGGACGGCACAGGTGGGGACACCGTGGGGACACTGTGGGGACACCAGGGACACTGTGGGACACTGCAGGGACAGTGGGGACAGTGCCGGACACTGTGGGGCAGTTGGGACGCCATGGGCTGCACCCGCTGCGGGGGACGGCACAGGTGGGGACACTGTGGGGACACCGTGGGGACACCTGGGACAATGGGGACGCTGGGGACAGTGAGGACAGCACTGGGGGGGACATCGTGTCCTGGGGGGCTTGGGTGACACCGTGTCCTGGAAGGTTGGGGTGACGTCGTGTCCTGGGGGTCTCACCGTGTCCCTGGGGGTGTCACAGTGTCCCCTATGTCCCCATGTCCCCTATGTCTCTGGGAGTGTCACAGTGTCCCCAATGTCCCCATGTCCCCTATGTCTCTGGGAGTGTCACAGTGTCCCCAATGTCCCCAATGTCCCCACAGGCGGTTCCAGCTGGACAGGGACCCCTTTGCTGTGCCCTGGGGGTGTCCCCAATGTCCCCGTGTCCCCACAGGCGGTTCCAGCTGGACAGGGACCCTGTGCTGTGCCCTGGGGGTGTCCCCAATGTCCCCAATGTCCCCGTGTCCCCACAGGCAGTTCCAGCTGGACAGGGACCCTGTGCTGTGCCCTGGGGGTGTCCCCAATGTCCCCAGTGTCCCCAAGTCCCCTATGTCCCTGGGAGTGTCACAGTGTCCCCACGTCCCCAATGTCCCCATGTCCCCAATGTCCCCGTGTCCCCACAGGCGGTTCCAGCTGGACAGGGACCCGCGCGGTGGCCGCTGGTGTGGCCCGTGCGGGGGGTGGCACGCGGCCGAAGAGGGTGACCTGTGGGCAGAGTCCAGCCTGCTGGGCCTCAAGGTCACCTACCTGGCCCGCATGGACGGCCACATCTACGACGTCACCGGTGAGGGGACACCCGGGGTGGCACACACAGAACGGGGGGTGACAGATCCCAGCGGGTCCCTGCGGTCACCATGGCCAGGGGACACCATGACCAGGGGTCTCTGGTGTCACCATCCCTGGGTCCCTCTGGTGTCACCATCCCAGAGGTCTCTGGGGACACCATGAACACGAAGGTCTCTCTGATGTCACCATGACCAAGGGGACACCATGATCATCTCTGGGGGTGTCTGGTGTCACCATCCTGGGGACTTCTCTGGTGTCACCATGACCATCCCTGGGGTGTCCCTGGTGCCACCATGACCAAGGGGACACCATGACCCGGGGTCCATGGTGTCACCATCCCCAGGGTGTCCCTGATGCCACCATGACCAGGGGACACCATGACCATCCTGGGGACCTCTCTGGTGTCACCATGCCCAAGGGGACACCACGACTATCACTGGTGCCACCATGACCAAGTGTCCCCTGTCTGTCCCCAGAGTGGGCGGGCTGCCAGCGCGTGGCCATCTCCCCGGACAGCCACCGTGTCCCCTACCACCTGTCCTTCGGTGCCAGGACAGCCACGCCGGCCGGACGCCAGCGGTCAGTACTGGGGGGGTGTCCTGGGGTGTCCCCAAGGGTGTCCTGGAGTGTCCAGGGTCTGGATGCCAACGGTCAGTCCTGGGGGAGGAGGTTCCAAAGGTGTCCAGGTGTGCCCAGAGGGGTGCCCAGGTGTGCCCAGGTGTATCCAGCTGTGCCCAGGTGTATCCAGCTGTGCCCAGGTACATCCAGCCGTGCCCCAACCCCTTTTTTCTCTCCCCCCAGGGCCCCCCCCAAGGGCAGCCCGCCCTCCCCCGCTGACCTCCAGGATTTCCTGGCCCGCGTTTTCCAGGGAAATCCGGGCCCGGAGGCCGGGGGGGCTTTCCCCGCCCCCCCCGGGGCTGCAGGACCCCCCCAAGGACCCCCCCAGCCCCAGGGGGGTCCCCCCAGGGGGGACACAAAGCACAAGAGGAGGAAGAAGGGGCGGCGGCCGCTGCCGCGCTGAGGAGACCCCCACCCCCCTAAAAAAACAAAAAAACAAAAAAAAAAAGGGCTTGGAATAAAAAAAATCTATTTTTTTCCTTTTTTTGGTGTTTTCTAAAGAAAATCGAGTGGTGGTTTTTGTGTTAAAAATAAAAAAAAGGAGGGGTGGAAATAGGGGTTGATTTGGGGGTCCCCAAGGCCCCGCAGGTGTCCCCAAAGCCCCGGGAGTTCCGGGTCGCGCCACTTCCGGGCCGCGCCGGATAAAGAATGACGTCATTGACGCCCCAGTGAGCGCCGCCATGTTGGGGGTTCCGGTGTGGCCTCAGAGCGCGGCGCCATCTTGAGTGTGGGCAGGGCCGCGCTGGCGGCGCTTCAGGCGCCGTTACCGGGGTTGCGGCGGGTTCGGAGCAGCCGGGACGGACCCGTGGGGTGGGGGCGTGTCCGGTTAGTCCGGAGATACGGTCGGGCCTGACGGAGAAGCGGCCACTCCCATCATGGCGGCCGCCATATCCATCATGGCGGTCGCCACACCCATCATGGCGGCCGCCACCTCCATAAATGGCATTATTTTAATTATTCTAATTAGTTTAATTCTTTAATTGTTTAGGTTATTTTAATGATTAATAAAGGGGGGTTGTGGCACGGTAGCTGCGGGAAACAGGGGCTGTTCTGGAGACTCAAAGAGTTAAATAATAAAATCTACCTCTTTGGGAATATCAATAGTTTAATGAAGTGCGATAATTAAAAATAATTAATTACACCCGAGTCCCTCAATGACCCCGCTCCGGTCTCGGCCACACCTCCCGGAAGTCCGCGTTTCCCGCCCTCTCTTCCATTGGCGGCCGCTCAGCATCTCCCTATTTTCATTGGTTCATCTGCACGTCAGTCAGCACCTCCCCGCCCCCAGCGCCCGACAGGCCAATCACCGGCGGGTGCTACCGTCAGCCCTGGCCAATGGCGAGCGGCGGGTTTGGGCGGGGCGGCGGAGGACGCGCGGCACTGATTGGTCGGGGCGGCCTGAGGGGCGGGGCCGGCGCGGGGGGTGTCAAGATGGCGGCGGAGCCGGTGGAGCTGCACAAGCTGAAGGTGCCGCTGGGAGCGGGGATGGGGCCGGGAAAACCGCGGGCGAACGGTGGGGACAGCGGGGACAGAGCCCGGCGAGCGGGACAGCCCCGGGGACAGCGGCTGGGACTGAGGGAGCGCACGGGGGAACGGCGGGAAACGGGCCGGGGGCTCTGGGCGGGCCATGAAGGGGCTCTGAGGGTCTCTGAGGCCCTTAGGAGGCTCTGAGGGGGATCTGGGGGTGGTTTGAGGGGGATCTGGAGTCCTGAGGGGGTTATGGGGGGTTCCATAGGGGGCTCTGGGGGTCTGAGGGGTCCTGAGGGGGATCTGGGGGGGCCCTGAGGGGGATCTGGGGAGACCCTGAGTGGGATCTGAGTGTCTGAGGGGGCCCTGGGGGGTCTGAGGGGTCCTGAGTGGGATTTGGAGGAATCTCAGGGAATTCCCGAGAGAGTCCTGGGTGGGGGCCCTGAGGGGATCTTGGGAGGAGGGTCCTGAGTGGGATCTGGAGGGGCCTTGAGGGGGCTCTGAAGGGGCCCTGGGAATGGTCTGGGGGGGATCTGGAGTGGGCTCTGGAGGGATCTGAGGGTCCCTGGGGGGGCCCTAGGTGGGGGTCCCTGGGGGGGTTTGAAGGGGGATCTGAGGGGGTCCTGGGTGGGGGTCCTGGGTGGGATCTGGAGGGGCCTTGAGGGGGCTCTGAGGGACTGAGGGGGCCCTGGGAATGGTCTGGGGGGGATCTGGAGGGGGGATCTGGGGGGCCCTGAGGGGGTCCTGGGTGGGGGTCCTGAGGGATCCCATCCCATCCATCCTATAAATCCCATAAATCCCATAAATCCCATCCCATCCATCCCGTCCCATCCATTCTATCCCATCCCATCCCATCCACACCATGGATCCCATCCCATCCCACCCCATGGATCCCATCCTATCCCATCCCATCCCCTCCCATCCCATCCCATCCCACCCCATGGATCCCATCCCATCCCATCCCCTCCCATCCCATCCCACCCCATGGATCCCATCCCATCCCATCCCCTCCCATCCCATCCCATCCCACCCCATGGATCCCATCCCATCCCATCCCATCCCCTCCCATCCCATCCCCTCCCATCCCATCCCACCCCATGGATCCCATCCCATCCCATGGATCCCATCCTATCTCATCCATCCCATCCCACCCCATGGATCCCATCCTATCCCATCCATCCCATCCCATCCCCTCCCATCCCATCCCACCCCATGGATCCCATCCCACCCCATGGATCCCATCCTATCCCATCCCATCCATCCCATCCCATCCCACCCCATGGATCCCATCCCATCCCATCCCATCCCATCCCATCCCATCCCATCCCATCCCATCCCATCCCATCCCATCCATCCCATAAATCCCATCCCATTCCCAGCTGGCCGAGCTGAAGCAGGAGTGCCTGGCGCGGGGGCTGGAAGCCAAAGGCAACAAGCAGGACCTGATCCACCGGCTCCAGGCCTACCTGGAGGAGCACGGTGGGTGCTCCCAAAAATCCCCGACCCCACAGAATTCCCAGCTGGAATTTCCACCCCCCAAAAAAAGGAAAAAATCCTCATTTTCCTGCGATTCCCAAGGAATTTTTGCCGCCCTGACCTTTCCTTGCTTTTCTTTCCCAGCTGAGGAGGAGCCCAACGAGGAGGACGTGCTGGGAGAGGAGATTGAGGTGGGCATTTTTGGGATCATCCCGGTTTTCCGGGGGGTTTGGGCTGGGAATGAGGCAGCGTTCCGGAATTGAAATCATTTTCCCATTTTCCCTGCTTTTTTTTGGGGTCAAATCTGTTGGGTTTGGGGCCTGGGATGCTCCAGATCCCGGGAACGTGGGATGGGAGATCCCAGATTTTGGGATCTTGGATTTTGGGATTTTGGATTTTGGGTTTGATGCCACCCTGGGATGGGAGAGTGCTGGCAAAAGGGGGGATCGGGAGGATTTTGGGAGATTTTGTGGAAATCTGGGGATTTTTCCTTGGGAATGACCATGGGCTGGGGTGGATTTTATGGATTTCCCGTGGATTTTCCACGAATTTTATGCATTTCCCATGGATTTCTCATGGATTTTATGGGTTTTTTATGGATTTCCCATGGATTTCTCATGGATTTTATGGGTTTTTTATGGATTTCCCATGGATTTTGTGAACGTTCCTTGAATTTCCCATGGATTTTCTAGGAGTTTTATGGATTTGCCACGAATTTTGCATGGATTTCATGGGTTTCCTATGGAGGGATTTCCCGTGGGTTTTCCATTAATTTTCCATGGATGTTATGAATTTCCCATGGATTTCCCATGGATTTCCCATGGACTTTATGGGTTTCCCATGGATTTTCCATATTTCCCATGGATTTTCCATATTTTCCATGGATTTTCCATATTTTCCATGGATTTTATGGATTTCCCATGGATTTTCCATATTTCACATGGATTTTATGGGTTTCCCATGGATTTTCCATATTTCCCATGGATTTTATGGGTTTCCCATGGATTTTCCATATTTCCCATGGATTTCACATGGATTTTCTATATTTCCCATGGGTTTTCCGTGAATTTTCCATGGATGTTATGAATTTCCCATGGATTTTATGGGTTTCCCATGGGTTTTATGAGTTTTCCATGGATTTCCCATATTTCCCATGGGTTTCCCATATTTTCCATGGATTTCCCATATTTCCCATGGATTTTCCATATTTTCCATGGATTTTATGAATTTCCCATGGATTTCCCATGGATTTTCCATATTTCCCATGGATTTTATGGATTTCCCATGGATTTTCCATATTTCACATGGATTTTCCATATTTCCCATGGATTTTATGGATTTCCCATGGATTTCCCATTGAGTTTCCATATTTCCCATGGATTTCCCATGGATTTTATGGATTTCCCATGGGTTTCCCATGGGTTTCCCATGGATTTTATGGGTTTCCCATGGATTTCCCATGGATTTCCCATGGATTTCCCATGGATTTTCCATATTTCCCATGGATTTTATGGATTTCCCATGGATTTTCCGGATTTCCCATGGGTTTCCCATGGATTTCCCATGGATTTCCCATGGATTTTATGGGTTTCCCATGGATTTCCCATGGATTTCCCATGGGTTTTCCATGGGTTTCCCATGGATTTTATGGATTTCCCATGGATTTTATGGGTTTCCCATGGGTTTCCCATGGATTTCCCATGGATTTCCCATGGATTTTATGGGTTTCCCATGGGTTTCCCATGGATTTCCCATGGATTTCCCATGGATTTTATGGGTTTCCCATGGATTTCCTATGGATTTTATGGATTTCCCATGGATTTCCCATGGATTTTATGGGTTTCCCATGGGTTTCCCACGGATTTGCAGGAGGAGGAGCCCAAGGCGCCGGAGCCGCCGGTGAAGGTGGAGGAGGCGCCGGTGAAGTCGCCGGACGTGTGAGGAGAATTCCTGGCAAAACCTGGGAATGAGGGGCCGGGAGAGGGGGATCAGGGGATTGTTGGGAATGGGGACAGACCCCAAATCCCTCCTGGAGCGGCCTCTGGAGCATCCCTGACCTTTTCCCCAAACTTTTTCCAGGATCCAGGAGAAGAAAGTGGTGAAAATCTCCTCAGAAATCTCCCAGATGGAGGTGAAATCCCCTGGAAAATCCCAATTTTCCCCTGGAAAATCCCAATTTTTTTTTGCTGGAAAATCCCAATTTCCTGGCTGTAAATTCCCAGTTTTCCCCTGGCAATTCCCAGAATTCCCTTTTTATCTTTCCCATTTCCCAGAGGATGCAGAAAAGGGCCGAGAGGTTCAACGTCCCCGTCAGCCTGGAGAGCAAAAAGGCGGCGAGGGCGGCACGGTGAGCCCGGGAATTTGGGAATTCTGGGGGGAAATTTGGGAATTCTGGGGGGGAAATTGGGAATTTGGGGGGGAATTTGGGAATTCTGGGGCAGGAATTCAGGAATTCTGGGGGAGAAATTTGGGAATTCTGAGGAGGAAATTTGGGGATTTTGGGGGGAATTTGGGAATTCTGGGGGAGAAATTCAAGAATTGCGGGGCAGAAATTTGGGAATTCTGGGGCAGAAATTTGGGAATTGTGGGGAAGAAATTTGGGAATTCTGGGGAAGAAATTTGGGAATTCTGGGGGAGAAATTTGGGATTTTTTTTGGAAAATTTGGGAATATTTGGGGGGAAATTTGGGAATTCTGGGGAAATTCAGGAATTCTGGGGGAGAAATTTGGGAATTCTGAGGAAGAAATTTGGGGATTTTGGGGGAGAAATTCAAGAATTGTGGGGCAGAAATTTGGGAATTCTCGGGGAGAAATTCAGGAATTGTGGGGCAGAAATGTGGGAATTCTGGGGGAGAAATTTGGGAATTCTGGGGCAGAAATTTGGGAATTGTGGGGAAGAAATTTGGGAATTCTGGGGGAGAAATTTGGGAATTCTGGGGGAGAAATTTGGGAATTTTTTGGGAAAATTTGGGAATATTTGGGGGGAAATTTGGGAATTCTGGGGGAGAGATTCAGGAATTCTGGGGCAGAAATTTGGGAATTCTGAGGAAGAAATTTGGGAATTTTGGGGAGAAAATTTGGGAATATTTGGGTGGAGAAATTTGGGAATTCATGGTGAGATCCCTGTCGGGGCGGGGCCGGGCTGGAATTCCCAGAGGATTCGGAATCCCTGGAATGTTCCAGGAGCATCCTGGGGTGGGATTTTGTTGGGGTTTTGTGGAATTTGCCCTAATTCCCTGAATTCCAACCTTAATTCCCAGAATTCCAGCCCTAATTCCCAAAATTCCAGCCCTAATTCCCATTTTTTTTTCATTCCCACAGGTTCGGCTTGGCCACAATTCCCACAAAAGGTGAGGAAAGGGAATTCCCGGAATTCTGGGAATTCCCTGGGATTTCAAATTCCCCCTTTCCCCACATTTCTGGGATTTGGGAATTTTGGGATTTGGTGGGAAAAAAAACCCCAAATGTCCCGTAAATTCCTGGGATTTCCCATCCCAAAAAACCCCAGGCTTGGGATTTTCCTGGAATTCCTGGGGATTCCCAGTTCCGGGCTGAAATCTGGGAATTTTGGCCAATTCCTGACGGGAATTTTCTTCTTTTTCCCAGGACTCTTGGCAGACTCCAAACCCACGGTGAGGAAATCTGGGATTCCCATGGAATTTTGGGGAATTTGGGTGGAATTTGGGGAATTTGGGTGGATTTTTGAGGGATTGACACGAAATTTTGGAAATTCCCACAGAATTTTGGGAATTTTGGTGGAATTTTGGGAATTTTGGTGGAATTTTGGAAATTCAGTTGGGAATTTTGGTGGAATTTTGGGGAGTTCAGGTGGAATTTTGGGAATTCAGTTGGGAATTTTGGGAATTCAGTTGGGAATTTTGGGAATTCAGTTGGGAATTTTGGTGGAATTTTGGGGAATTCCAATGGGAATTTTGGTGGAATTTTGGGGAATTCCAATGGGAATTTTGGGAATTCACTTGGGAATTTTGGTGGAATTTTGGGGCATTACAATGGGAATTTTGGGAATTCAGTTGGGAATTTTGGTGGAATTTTGGGGAATTCCAATGGGAATTTTGGGTTGCAATTCCCCAAAAAAAACCCTGGAGTTTTTCCAGGATCAGCCCCTCTGGAAAAGCCCCCAGAGCTGAGGAATTTTTGGGAATTTTATTCTGGAATTTTCCCCTTTGGAAGCCCCAGGGATCCCAAATCCCAAATTTCCTTTTTCCCAGATAAACCTGGAAAAGCTCAAGGAAAGGGCCCAGAGGTTCGGCCTCAACGTCTCCTCCCTCTCCAAGAAGGTGAGATTTGGGAATTTTGGGAATTCCAGGAATTTTGGGACTTCTGGGAATGCCAGGGCGCCCTCCCCACCTTGGGATTATCCCAAAATTCCCAAATTTTCCAGCCCTGCCGACTCCACCCTTCCCCGGCTTGGGGTTTTGGGGAATTTTGGGGTTTTGGGGATTTTGGGATTTGGGAATTGGGGTTTTTCAGGGATTTGGGAATTTGGGACTTGGGATTTGGGGTTTTTGGGAGTTGAGGTTTTTGGGAATTGGGTTTTTGGGGATTTTGGTTTTTTACGGGTTTGGGGTTTTTGGGAATTGGGGTTTTTTGGGAATTGGGGTTTTTGGGATTTGGGGTTTTTGGGAGGTGAGGTTTTTGGGAATTGGGTTTTTGGGGATTGGTTTTTTTTGGGAATTTTGATTTTTTTGGGGGTTTGGATTTTTCAGGAATTGACATTTTTGGGAATTGGGGTTTTTTGGGAATTTTGGTTTTTTGGGGGTTTGGGGTTTCAGAAATTGGGGGTTTTTGGGAATTGGGGTTTTTGGGAATTGAAGTTTTTGGGATTTGGGGTTTTTGGGAATTGAGGTTTTTGGGATTTGGGTTTTTTGGGAATTTTGGTTTTTTGGGGGTTTGGGGTTTCAGGAATTGGGGTTTTTGGGATTTGGGGTTTTTGGGATTTGGGTTACCCAGGGATCACGGGAATATTTCCCTGCCCTGGAAGGGGCTCGGGAGGGACCCCAGGGATCCATTCCTGACATTCCCAACATTCCCAACATTCCCAATCCTGACCCCGTTCCCAGAGTGAGGAGGATGAGAAGCTGAAGAAGAGGAAGGAAAGGTTCGGGATCGTCACCGGGGCCGGCGCCGCCGAGGATTCCGAGGTGGGGCTGGGAATTCCCGGGATCTGGGGTTGGGAATTCCTGGGATTTGGGGTTTGGAATTCCCGGGATTTGGGGCTGGGAATTCCTGGGATTTGGGGTTTGGAATTCCCGGGATTTGGGGTTGGGAATTCCCGGGATTTGGGGCTGGGAATTCCCAGGATTTGGGGCTGGGAATTCCTGGGATTTGGGGCTGGGAATTCCTGGGATTTGGGGTTTGGAATTCCCGGGATTTGGCATTGGGAATTCCCAGGATTTGGGGCTGGGAATTCCTGGGATTTGGGGTTTGGAATTCCCGGGATTTGGGGCTGGGAATCCCTGGGCTCATCCCAAAACCTCCTCCCAATTCCCAACCCTTGAGAGATCCAAGGATCTGGGGAGGTTTTCCATGGATTTTGGGGGGTTTTCCATGGATTTAGGGCCATTTTCCAGGGATTTGAGGGAATTTTCCGTGCATTTTGGGACTCTTTTCCCTGGGATTTTGGGACTTTTCTCCCAGGGATTTGGGGCTGTTTTTTCCAGGAATTTGGGACCAACTTCCCAGGAATTCAAGGCCATTTTTCCATGAATTTCAGGACAGTTTTCCCAGGGATTTTGGGGCTGTTTTTCCCAGGGATTTGGGGCCATTTTTCCATGAATTTCAGGACAGTTTTCCCAGGGATTTTGGGGCTGTTTTTCCCAGGGATTTGGGGCCATTTTCCCAGGAATTTCAGGGCTCCTTTCCCAGGAATTTTGAGGTCTTTTCCCCAGGAATTCAGGGTTTGGAATTCCCTGTGTTTTGGACCATTTTTCCTCTGGAAAACCCCCCCCAAATCCCAGAATTTTCCCACATTTTGGAATCAGGAATTTCCCCATTCCCACCCCCTTCCCTCTCTTTCTTTTTCCCGGGATTCTCCTCATGGATTTCTGGAATTTTCCCTCTTTTTGGCCCTTCCCAAATCCAGGCAAAGAAGCGGAAAAGGGCGGAAAGGTTCGGGATCGTCTGAGCTGCTCCGGCCTCTCCTCAGGTCAGGATCCCCTTTGCCCTCATTCCCAATTTTCCATGGAATTCCCACCCCAAGGGAATTCCCCCTTTTTTCCCTTGGAGAATTTTGCTCCTCAGTTTTTTTAATTTTTCCCCCCAAAAAATCGAAGAGAAAAAGGAGGAGCTGGGCTTGGGAGGGAGGGAATTCCCAAATCTGGGGCACAATTCCCAAAATGTTGGAGTTTTTCATGGATTTGGGGCTCATTTTCCAGGGATTTTGGGGCTGTTTTTCCAGGGATTTTGGGGATGTTTTTCCATGGATTTGGGGCTCATTTTCCAGGGGTTTTGGGGCTGTTTTTCCATGGATTTGGGGCTCATTTCCCAGGGATTTGAGGCTCATTTTCCAGGGATTTTGGAGCCATTTTTCCTGGGATTTGGGGCTGTTTTTCCAGGGATTTTGGGGATGTTTTTCCATGGATTTAGGGCTGTTTTTCCGTAGATTTGGGCCTCTTTTTCCATGGATTTGGGGCTCATTTTCCAGGGATTTTGGAGCCATTTTTCCAAGGGTTTGGGGTTGTTTTTCCAGGCATTTGGGGTTGTTTATCTCAGGATTTTGGGAATGTTTTTCCAAGGATTTGGGGCTCTTTTTCCAGGGATTTGGGGCTCATTTTCCAGGGATTTTGGGGTTGATTTTCCAGGGATTTTGGAGCCATTTTCCCCAGGATTTTGGGGCCATTTTTCCATGGATTTGGGGCTCATTTTCCAGGGATTTTGGGGATGTTTTTCCAGGGATTTTGGGGTTGTTTTTCCCAGGAATTTGGGGCCGTTTTTCCAGGGATTTGGGGTTGTTTTTCCCAGGATTTTGGGAATGTTTTTCCAAGGATTTGGGTCTCATTTTCCAGGGATTTTGGGGATGTTTCCCAGGGATTTTGGAGCCATTTTTCCCAGGATTTGGGATTGTTTTTCCCAGGATTTTGGGGCTCATTTTTCCATGGATTTGGGGCTCATTTTCCATGGATTTGGGGAGATCCATGGAGCAGCTCCCATGGGAATCACGGCTATCCCCATCTCTGTGGGATTTTTGGGGAATTTCCCATGGAATCCAAGCAGGAATTCCAGGGATTTCTTGCATTTCCAGGTGGGCCTTGCCTGAACCCTTCCCCTGTTGAAGACTTTGAGCTCCCAGCATTTGGAATTTCGGGAATCTCATCCCGGAGCCGTGGGAGCGGCGGGGCCGGGGCCATTCCCGGAATTCCGGGGCCATTCCCAGCCCAAGAGATTCTATTTTTTTGGGAATTCTCCTTTTCCATCCTCGGGGAACCTCAGAAATTCCCGGGATGCTCCTTCCCATCCCGAAAATCCTCCGGTTTTTCCCAGTTTTGCCCAGGTTTTGTATTCCCGGTTTTTTCTATTTTCCCGGTTTTTCCCCTCGGAAGGGTCGGGCTCTGCCCCTCGTCCCACATTTCCCAATAAAAATCTTCCCCTTTTCCAAGGAAATTCCCTTTTGTTTGCCAGGGGTTTGCACGTGGGGCTGGAACTGTGGGAATTCCCTCCTTTCCTGGAGTATTCCTGAGGTTTTCCAGGAATTCCTGGTCTTAAATCCAGGTTTTCCTGAGGTTTTCCCGGTGTTGAATCCAGGTTTTCCCGAGGTTTTCCAGGAATTCCTGGTGTTGAATCTCGGTTTTCCCGAGGTTTTCCCGGTGTTCAATCCCGGTTTTCCTGAGGTTTTCCTGAGGTTTTCCCTGTGTTGAATCCCAGTTTTCCCGAGGTTTTCCCGGTGTTGAATCCCGGTTTTCCCGAGGTTTTCCCGAGGTTTTCCCTGTGTTGAATCCCAGTTTTTCCGAGGTTTTTTCCAGGAATTCCCGGTGTTGAATCCCGGTTTTCCCGAGGTTTTTTCCAGGAATTCACGGTGTTGAATCCTGGTTTTCCTGAGGTTTTTTCCCGGAATTCCCGGTGTTAAATCCAGGAATTCCCGGTGTTGAATCCCGGTTTTCCCGAGGTTCTTTCCAGGAATTCCCGGTTTTCCCCTTTCCGTCCCCTCCGCGCCGCTGCCGCTCTCGGTGGCCCCGGGCCAGGCGGGTGGAGCGCGGCCAAGCCCCGCGGCCGCGCTCCCGGCGTTCATCGCGTTCATTGCGTTAATTGCGTTAATTGCATTCATTGCGTTAATTACGTTAATTGCGTTCATTGCGTTAATTATGTTCATTGCGTTCATTGCGTTAATTACGTTAATTGCGTTAATTGCGTTCATGGCGTTCATGGCGTTCATGGCGTTCATTGCGTTCATTGCGTTAATTACGTTAATTACGTTCATTGCGTTCATTGCGTTAATTACGTTAATTGCGTTCATTGCGTTCATCGCGTTCACTGCGTTCATCGCGTTCATCGCGTTCTTTGCGTTCATGGCCTTCATGGCGTTCATGGCGTTCATCGCGTTCATGGCGTTCATCGCGTTCATCGCGTTCATTGCGTTCATTGCGTTCATCGCGTTCATGGCGTTCATTGCGTTCATCGTGTTCATCGCGTTCATGGCGTTCATCGCGTTCACTGCGTTCAGAATGGACACTGGGGACACGGGCACTGGGGACAGGGCCAGGATGGACACTGGGGACAGGGCCAGGATGGACATTGGGGACACAGCCAGGATGGACATTGGGGACAGGGCCAAAATGGACACTGGGGACAGGACCAGGATGGACATTGGGGACACAGCCAGGATGGACATTGGTGACAGGGCCAGGATGGGCATTGGGGACACAGCCAGGATGGACATTGGGGACAGGGCCAAAATGGACACTGGGGACATGGCCAGGATGGACATTGGGGACAGGGCCAGGATGGACATTGGGGACACGGCCAGGATGGACATTGGGGACAGGGCCAGAATGGACATTGGGGACAGGGCCAGGATGGACACTGGGGACAGGGCCAGAATGGACATTGGGGACACAGCCAGGATGGACACTGGGGACACGGCCAGGATGGACATTGGGGACAGGGCCAGGATGGACACTGGGGACAGGGCCAGGATGGACATTGGGGACACGGCCAGGATGGACATTGGGGACAGGGCCAGGATGGACATTGGGGACACGGCCAGAATGGACACTGGGGACACAGCCAGGATGGACATTGGGGACACGGCCAGGATGGACATTGGGGACAGGGCCAGGATGGACATTGGGGACAGGGCCAGGATGGACATTGGGGACACGGCCAGAATGGACACTGGGGACACAGCCAGGATGGACACTGGGGACAGGACCAGGATGGACACTGGGGACATGGCCAGGATGGACATTGGGGACATGGCCAGGATGGACATTGGGGACAGGGCCAGTGACCGCAGGGCCACCAGCCTGACAGGCCTGATTGGAGCCACGTCCTTGTGTCCAGTCCCTGCTTGGACCCTGCGGGGTCCCTGCCCACCCTGTCCCCTCCCCTGCCTCAGTGTCCCCCCCCCCCTTAGTGACACCTCGCTGTCCCCTCGGCCCTAATTAGCCGGGGACATTCCTGGCATAGCTGCAGCCCCTAATGAGGCTCCATAAAGCAGCCCCGGGCCGGCTCCTGGGGCTGCTTGTAAAATCCCCCCTTAAAATCCCCCTTAAAATCTCCCATTAAAATCCCCCCTTAAAATCCTCCCCCATTAAAATCCCCCTTAAAATCCCCCCTTAAAATCCCCCTTAAACTCCCCCCTTAAAATCCCCCCTTAAAATCCCCCCTTAAAATCCTCCCCCATTAAAATCCCCCATTAAAATCCCCCCTTAAAGTCCCCCCCATTAAAATTCCCCCTTAAAATCCCCCTTAAAATCCCCCCTTAAAATTCCCCCTTAAACTCCCCCTTAAAATCCCCCCTTAAAATCCCCCCTTAAACCCCCCCTTAAAATCCCCCTTAAAGTCCTCCCCCATTAAAATTCCCCTTTAAAAATCCCCCTTAAAAAAATCCCCTTAAAATCCCCCATTACAAATTAAAAATCCCCCCCATTAAAAATCCCCTTTTACAGCCAGGGGCTGTGCCAGGACCCCGAGTGTCCCCAGCCCTGTCCCAAATGTCCCCATGGATCAGCAGTGGTGGCATTGTCCCCGTGCCAGCCTGGGACTGTGTGTGGGGTGTCCCCTGTCCCCTCTGTCCCCCTGGTGTCACCCCAAGGTCCCCTCTGGAACCTTCCTGCCCCACGGAGGTGACAAAGGTGACAATGGGGGGGGGGGGGGGACATGGCCTGAAAACCTCGGAACTCTCAGATTATTTCTCTATTTAAAAGAAAAAAAATTAATTTTAATTTTTTTGGAATTTTTTTTTTATTCTTTCTTTTTTATATTTTTGCTGTTCAAGTGCTGAGTTCGGCCCCGCCCCCCCCTCCCCCGGGACCCCCCCCGGGACCCCCCCGGGTCCCCCCGGAGCGACAGAACGAGGGACAAAAACAACGGACGGACCAACAGAAAAGGAACCTAAGACGTCACGCACAGCCCGAGAGCGGGAAATAATTAGAATAATTAGAATAATTAGAATAATTAGAATATACTCGGGGGGGCCGCCACCCCGCCCCGCCACCCCCTGCCTGTGGCACCGGTCGGTCCCAGGCACTGGGACCAGTTAGAACCAGGTACTGGGACCAGTCAGAGCCGGGTACTGGGACCAGTTAGAGCGGGTACTGGGACCAGTTAGAGCCGGGTACTGGGACCAGTCAGAGTTGGGCACTGGGACCAGTCAGACCCGGGTACTGGGACCAGTTAGAGTTGGGTACTGGGACCAGTCAGAGTTGGGTACTGGGACCAGTTAGAGCCGGGTACTGGGACCAGTTAGAGTTGGGCACTGGGACCAGTTAGACCCGGGTACTGGGACCAGTTAGAGCCGGCTACTGGGACCAGTTAGAGCCGGCTACTGGGACCAGTCAGAGTTGGGTACTGGGACCAGTTAGAGCCGGGTACTGGGACCAGTTAGAGTTGGGCACTGGGACCAGTTAGAGCCGGGTACTGGGACCAGTTAGAGTTGGGCACTGGGACCAGTTAGAGCCGGCTACTGGGACCAGTTAGAGCCGGGTACTGGGACCAGTTAAACCCGGGTACTGGGACCAGTTAGAGATGGGTACTGGGACCAGTTAGAGCCCATACTGGGACCATTCAGTCCCGGGCACTGGGACCAGTCAGAGCCAGTTACTGGGCCCAGTGCTGCCCCCTGTGGGGACTGGTGCAGTGTCCAGGGATAACTGGTCCCAGTTTCCAGCTCTGACTGCTCCCAGTGCCTGGAGCCGGTGGTTTCCAGTCTCCAGTCCTGAACTGGTCCCAGTGCCTGGGGCTCACTGGTCCCAGTGCCACCCTCCCCATCCTGTCCCCTTGGTGCCCCCTGCCCGTGGCAGCCCCGGCGCCTTGCGGGGTTTTTGGGGTGCGGCCCCGCGGGTTTGGGGCTCCAGGGCCCCTCCCAGTCCCTCCCAGTCCCTCCCGGTCCCTCCCAGCGGTTCTGGACCTTTCCTGGTGTGGTGTCCCCTGTCCCCCGCCAGCCCCGGAGCCCCCCAGGCACCGACGGGGGGACCCCGACCCCCGACCCCGGCCTGGCCACCACGAGGGGCTGGGGGTCCCCACGAGGGTCTGGTGACCACCTTGAGGGGCTCTGACCACCATGAGGGACTGGAGGTCCCCACGAGGGTCTGGAGGTCCCTATGAGGGTCTGGGGACCACCACGAGGGGCTGGGGGTCCCCACGAGGGTCTGGGGACCACTACGAGGGGCTGGTGACCACCACAAGGGCCTGGAGGTCCCCATGAGGGGCTGGTGACCACCACAAGGGGCTGTGACCACCATGAGGGGCTGGAGGTCCCCATGAGGGTCTGGAGGTCCCCATGAGAGTTTGGTGACCACCATGAGGGGCTCTGACCCCCACGAGGGGCTGGAGGTCCCCACGAGGGGCTGGAGGTCCCCATGAGGGGCTGTGACCACCACGAGGGGCTGTGACCACCACGAGAGGCTTTGCGGCCACCGGGCCGGGCTCTGCCCCTTTCTGGGGGCTCAGGGGGGGCTGCGGGACCTCTCCCCCTCCCCTTCCTGGCTGTCCCCATCCCCGTCCCCTCGCCCCGGCCCCCGCCGGCGCCACCAGGCGGGACACCGGTGTGCCATCCCCGGGCGGTGCCATCCCCGGCGGTGCCATCCCCGGGCGGTGACACCGGGCGGTGACACCGGGCGGTGACACCGGCCTGGCACGAGGGGCCCCTTAAGTGCTGCGGCGCCAGGATGGGGGGGTCCGGGGGTGGGAGGGGGGGTCCGGGGTGGGGTGTGGGGGGGTCCCTGGGCCCCGTGAGCGCTGCGGGGCTCGGCGGGGCTGTGGCGGAGCCGGCGACAAGTGCTAAAGACCCCGAGTGGCCCCGGTGTCCCCCTAAGTGCTGCGCGGCTGCGGGGCCGGCCGGAGCCCCCCGGGCCGGGGCCGCGTCCCCCTCGCTGCGGCTCCCGGGTTTAAGTGCTGGGGGGGCCGCGGGGGCTGCGGGGGCTTCTCCGCATTCCCGGAGCCTCCTCCGGCCGCGGCCGCAGCGCTCGGGGCCGAGAGGGAAGCGCGGGAGCCGCGGCGGAGACGCGCGGGGAGGTTGGGGGGGGGTTCGTTCTCACGTGAAACAAACACAAACAACAGGAAAAGAAAAAACAAAAAAAAAAACCCCAAAAACCAAAAAAATAACAAAAAAAAAACCAAAAACCAAAAAAAAAGCAAAACCCTCCGAGGGCAGCGCGAGGCGAATGTGCGGCGTAAGCGGAATTTCGGCCCCAGCCGGAGCCTCCCAACAATTCTGGTGTCGCCTCCGGGTGACCCCCGGGCCGCCCTCACCCCCCGGCGGAGCCGCGCGGCCCCGGGGCCGGTGCCAGGGCTGGAGGCAAAGCCCGGCCCGAGGCTCCGGCCCCTCCGGCCGCCCTTGCCCGGGGCTCCCCGGGGCTCTCCGGGGCTGGAGCGGCCCCTCCGGAGCCGGGCCCGGCTGCGAGGGGAAGGAGCGGGGCGAGCGCCGGCCGGGAGGGCGATTAATAAATAAATAAATTAAAGAAGGGAGGCGGATTCCTCCCGGTGCCGGGGGTCCCGCGGGGCCGCAGCGAGGTCCGGGGTCACCCCCCTTCGGTGTCACCAGCGGTGTCACCAGCGGTGTCCCCAGCGCCGCTCCAGGAGCACGGGGAGACGCGGGGTGCGCTCGCTCTTCCTCCTCCTCCTCCTCCTCCTCGTCGTCCTCGTCGTGCTGCTGCTCTCCCCGCTGGGGCCGTGTCCCCGCGGTGTCCCCGTGTCGCCACCGCGGCCTGGGGTCCCCCCCCCCCCCTTTCCCTTCTCCGTCCGGTCGCTTTTATTGCACAATGCGCGTGGGATCGCGGGGTCGCTGCTCCGTGCGGTTCTCCTCCTCCTCCTCCTCCTCCTCCTCCTCCTCCTCCTCCACCTCCTCCTCCTCCTCCTCCTTCTCTCTCTCCTCCACCATCCAAACCGATTTCAACGCTTGGCCTTTGTCACTTTGCGCTTCCCGCCCCGCCCCGAACCAACAACAAAAAACAACAAAAAATCAAAAAAAAAAGCAAAAAAAAAAAAGCAAAAAAAAAAAAAAGAAAAAAGAGCGGAAAAAATGCTGAGGAGCCCGCGGGGGGCAGCGGGGGCTCGCTGGGATGGGGGAGAGGCAGGCGGGGCAGGAGGGAGGCAGGGCGGCTCTAGGAGCAGCCGCAGCGATCCACGACCATGCCGGGGATCTTGCCGTAGATGATCTGCTGCTTGTCGTTGAAGTAGAGCATGTTGATGGGGGACATCTTGGTGGGCGTGCAGCAGGGCCCGGCCGAGCCGCGCGGGTTCGCCTGCTGCACCAGGTGCGTGTGCGGGTACTTCTGCATGAACATGTACTCGCACTGGCCCGAGCAGTAGTTGGCCTTGTAGCGCTTGGGGGCGATGATCCAGTCCCAGCCGAACGCCTCGAAGTCCACGGTGAGCGGGTAGCGGCAGCAGCGCGACTCCGTGGAGTGCTCGTCGCAGTCCAGCCCCAGGTTCCGCCGAGAGCGCTTGTTGTTCTCCAGGACGCGCAGCTCCATGAAGGGGTGCTGGGGACAGGGACACAGCCGGGAGGGGACACGGACAGAGCGAGGGGAGAGGGACAGAGCGAGGGGACAGGGACAGAGCGAGGAGGGGACACGGACAGAGCGAGGGGAGAGGGACAGAGCGAGGAGGGGACACGGACAGGGCGAGGGGACAGGGACAGAGCGAGGGGACAGGGACAGAGCCAGGAGGGGACAGGGACAGGGCGAGGGGACAGCCAGGAGGGGACAGCAAGGAGGGGACATGGACAGGGGTGAGGGGACAGATGTGAGGGGACACGGACAGGGGCGAGGGGACATGGACAGAGCGAGGAGGGGACAGGGACAGCCAGGAGGGGACATGGACAGGGGTGAGGGGACAGCAAGGAGGGGACAGGGACAGGGGTGAGGGGACAGCAATGGCCAGGAGGGGACGGGGGAACAGCCAGGAGGGGACAGACGTGAGAGGACACGGACAGGGGCGAGGGGACATGGGGACAGCGAGGAGGGGACAGGGGTGAGGGGACAGGGACAACCATGAGGGGACATGGACAGGGGTGAGGGGACACAGGGGACAGCAGGGAGGGGATGGGGACAGCCAGGAGGGAACAAGGACAGCCAGGAAGCGACACAGAGGACAGGGGTGAGGGGACAGGGACAGCCAGGAGGGGACACAGGGGACAACAGGGAGGGGACAGCAGTGAGGGGACAGGGACAGGGGTGAGGACACAGATGTGAGGGGACAGCGGTGAGGGGACAGACATGAGGGGACACAGGGGACAGTGATGAGGGGACGGCGGTGAGGGATACAGGACAGTGGGGAGGGGACACAGGGGACAATGGTGAGGACAATGGTGACACAGCAACCCCGCTGCACACTGCTCCACCCGGCCTGGCTGCGCTTTGCCTGGAGGTGCCACCAGCCCCGTGGAGGTGGCAGTGTCCCCACAGAGCTGCCACCAGCGCCATGGAGCTGCCATCAGTCTATCGAGGTGTCCCCAGCCCCGCAGAACTGTCACTGTCCCCACAGCCTGTGATCATCGTTCCCAAACTGCCACCACCCCTCTGGGGACACCCCAAACCCCCCTGTGTCCCCCTGGGCAGTGCCACCCCCCAATCCTCTGGGGACACCCCAAATCTGGGGGCAGTGCCACCCATCCAGTGCCCCTCTGGGGACACCCTGTGCCCCCCTGGCAGTGCCAGTGCCACCCACCAGCCCCTCTGAGGACACCCTGTGCCCCCCTGGCAATGCCACCCACCAGCCCCTTTGGGGACACCCCAAATCTGGGGTCAGTGCCACCCACCAGCCCCTTTGGGGACACCCCAAATCTGGGGTCAGTGCCACCCACCAGCCCCTTTGGGGACACCCCAAATCTGGGGTCAGTGCCACCCACCAGCCCCTTTGGGGACACCCCGTGCCCCCCCGGCAGTGCCACCCACCAGCCCCTCGGCGCCGGGTCCCAGCGAGGTGACCGCCAGGTCGTTGCCGTTGGGGTCGAAGGCGTTGATCTCGATGCCCCAATTGTTGTGGGGCTGCTTGAACCAGTTCTGCAGGACGTGCTTGAAGTCGATGCTCTGCCAGTGGCCGGCGCGCGAGTTGAGCTCGATCTTGAGCGAGCGGATGCGGATGTGGCGGCTGCCCTCGTCCGTGACGGGCTTGAGGCGCAGGATCTGCAGGTACACGGTGGAGGTGTGCTGCACCGGCCGCAGGTACACCCAGAGCTGCGCCTTCACCACCTTGGTGAACATGATCTTGGGGCTGAAGTTGAAGAAGCAGCAGTGCGGGTTGCCCTCGATCTGCACCACCGGGTCGGCTGCGGGGTCAGGAGGGAGAGGAGGGGTCAGGGATGGGCTTGGGAGCCCCCAAAGCGGCCACTGGGACAGGCAGGACTCGAAGATGGGTCAGGGATGGGCTTGGGAACCTCCAAACCGTGCACCAGGAGAGCCGGGACTCGAAGATGGATCAGGGATGGGCTTGGGAGCCCCCAAAGCGCGCACTGGGACAGGCGGGACTCGAGGAGGGGTCAGGGGTGGGATTGGGAGCCCTCAAACCACACATTGGGACAGGCGGGACTCGCTGTGGGGTTAGGAGGGAGAGGAGGGGTCAGGGATGGCCTTGGGACCCCTGGTGGGACCCCACAAATCGTGCACTGGGACGGGCGGGACTCGAGGAGGGAGAGGAGGGGTCAGCGATGGGCTTGGGAACCCCTAAACTGCACACCAGGACAGGCAGGACTTGCTGTGGGGTCAGGAGGCGTCAGGGTGGGCTTGAGAGCCCCCAAACCACACACTGGGACAGGTGGGACTCGAGGAGGGGTCAGGGATGGGGTTGGGAGCCCCCAAACCACACATTGGGACAGGCGGGACTCGCTGCGGGATCACCCCGGCCCCACACCGGGACCCCAGAGCCTCTCAGGGATCCCTCAGACCCAGACCGGGGGTCCCTGAGGTCCCTCCTGGGGATTCCCCAGACCTGCACCGGGACCAGAGACCCCCCAGAGCCACTCCGGGACCCCCGAGCCCCTCTCTGGGACCCCCAATCCTCGCTCAGGGACTCGAGACCCTCTCAGGGATCCCCCAGAGCCACTCCGGGACCCCGGAGCCGCACTCTGGGATCCCCCCTGGCCCCGCACTGAGACCTGAGACCCACTCGGGGATCCCCCAGACCCACTCAGGGATCCCCCAGACCCACTCGGGATCCCCCAGACCCTCTCCAGGATCCCTGAGCCCCTTTCTGGGACCCCCGAGCTGCACTCAAGACCCTCCTGGGAATCCCCCAGACCTGCACCAGGACCCCGGAGCCCCATGATGGGACTCCTGAACCCCTCTCTAGGACCCCCAAACCGCACTCTGGGACCCTTGAGCCACACTCTGAGACCCAAGACCCCCTCTGGGACCCCCCAGCACCACTCTGGGGCCCCCCCTGAACCCCTCTCTGGGACCCCTGAGACCCCCGAGCCACATCCTGGGACCCGAGAGCCTCCCGGGGATCCCCCAGACCTGCACCAGGACCCCTGAACCCCTCTCTGGGACCCCCAAACCGCCCTCTGGGCACCCCCAGCCCCACTCCGGGGGTCCCCCCGAGCATCCCCCGGCTCCGGGGGTTCCCCCCCCCGGCCCGGCCCCACATCTGGGTCGAATTGAGGTGGGAATTTGCCCCCCCCGCCCCGGTCAGGTTTAATCGCGCCCAGCTGCAGCCGGGGCCATTTGTGCGCCGGCCCCGCGGGGGTCGCGACACCGGGAATGTCGCAAATGGGGCTGGGGGGGGCGGCGGGGACCCCCCAAATGGGGCTGGGGGGGGCGGCGGGGACCCCCCAAATGGGGCTGGGGGACGGGGGGAGTTTGACAACCGGGGGTGCGGGGCCGGTGGGTGCTGGGGGGACCTGGGGGGTTCCAGGTGGGGATTAGGGGAGTTCAGGTGGGGATTTGGGGGTTCCAGGTGGGGATTTGGGGGCTCCGGGTGGGAATTTTTGGGTCTCCAGGTGGGAATTTGGGGGGGTTCCAGATGGGAATTTTTGGGGTCTCCAGGTGGGAATTTGGGGGGGTTCCAGGTGGGGATTTTTGGGGTCTCCAGGTGGGGATTTGGGGGCTCCAGGTGGGGACTAGGGGGTTCCAGGTGAGGATTTGGGGGTTCCAGGTGGGGATTTGGGGGTATCCAGGTGACGATCTGGGGTGGCTCCAGGTGGGAATTTGGGGGTTCCAGGTGAGGATTTGGGGGCTCCAGGTGGGAATTTTTGGGGGCTCCAGGTGGGAATCTGGGGGGGGGGCTCCAGGTGGGGATTTTTGGGGGCTCCAGGTGGGAATCTGGGGGGGGCTCCAGGTGGGGATTTTTGGGGTCTCCAGGTGGGAATCTGGGGGCTCCAGAGCCACCAAGGCCCCTCTTTGGTGACCCCTCTGTCCCGGGGGTCTCGCTGCCCATCCCGGGGGGGTCCGGCGGGGGCGGGGGGCGGTGCCGGGATGCTCCTGCGGTCTCCGTGGCAACGGGGGATAAAGGATAAAGGTTACCGGGACACCGGGCACAGCTGGGCCCGCGCGGGGCGGGGGCGGCCCCCGGACCCCCCCCCGCTCTTTGTTCCCGCATTCGGGGCCCCCCGAGCGCCGCCCGCGCCCCCCACCCCCCCACGAGGTGCTCGGTGCTGTCCCTGCGTCTGTCCCCGTGTCCCCGCGTCCGTCCCTGTGTCCTTGTGTCGCTGTCCGCACATCCGTCCCTGTGTCCCCACGTCTGTCCCTCTGTCCCTGCGTCTGTCCCTGTGTCCCTGCGTCTGTCCTTGTGTCCCCGCGTCTGTCCCCGTGTCCCCGCGTCCGTCCCCGTGTCCCTGTGTCTGTCCCTGTGTCCCTGCGTCTGTCCCTGTGTCCCCGCGTCCGTCCCCGTGTCCCTGCGTCTGTCCCTGTGTCCCCGCATCTGTCCCCGTGTCCCCGCGTCTGTCCCTGTGTCCCCGCGTCTGTCCCTGTGTCCCCACGTCCGTCCCTGTGTCCCTGTGTCCGTCCTTGTGTCCCCGTGTCTGTCCCCGTGTCCCTGCGTCCGTCCCTGTGTCCCCGCGTCTGTCCCCGTGTCCCCGTGTCCGTCCCTGTGTCCCTGCGTCTGTCCTTGTGTCCCCGCGTCTGTCCCTGTGTCCCTGCATCCGTCCCTGTGTCCCCGCGTCCGTCCCTGTGTCCCTGCGTCCGTCCCTGTGTCCCCACGTCTGTCCCTGTGTCCCCATGTCCGTCCCCGTGTCCCTGCGTCCATCCCTGTGTCCTTGTGTCACTGTCCCCACGTCCGTCCTTGTGTCCTCGCGTCTGTCCTCGTGTCCCTGTGTCCATCCCTCTGTCCTTGTGTCGCTGTCCCCACGTCCGTCCTTGTGTCCCCATGTCTGTCCCTGTGTCCCCGCGTCCGTCCCTGTGTCCTTGTGTCGCTGTCCCAGTGTCCGTCCCTGTGTCCCCACGTCTGTCCCTGTGTCCCTGCGTCTGTCCCTGTGTCCTTGTGTCGCTGTCCCCGTGTCCATCCCTGTGTCCCCTCTGTCCTTGTGTCACTGTCCCCATGTCCATCCCCATGTCCCCACGTCCATCCCTGTGTCCCCTCTGTCCTTGTGTCGCTGTCCCCACGTCCGTCCCTGTGTCCCCATGTCCGTCCCTCTGTCCTTGTGTCACTGTCCCCATGTCCATCCCCATGTCCCCACGTCCATCCCTGTGTCCCCTCTGTCCTTGTGTCACTGTCCCCACGTCCGTCCCTGTGTCCCCGTGTCCGTCCCTCTGTCCTTGTGTCGCTGTCCCCATGTCCATCCCCATGTCCCCACGTCCATCCCTGTGTCCCCTCTGTCCTTGTGTCACTGTCCCCACGTCCGTCCCTGTGTCCCCATGTCCGTCCCTCTGTCCTTGTGTCGCTGTCCCCTCGTCTCGCTGACCTTGAGCGGCTCCCCCCGGACCCCCCCCCCAAAGGGGCCTCATTAAGCTCCCCCCCCATCCCCGGGGGTCGCGGGGGTCACGGGTGGCCCCTCGGGGTGGTGGGGGGGGGGGGGGTCGGAGCCAATTAACCCTCGCGGCGCCGGGAGGGGCTGGGGGGAACCCGAGAGCTTTATGGCCCATAAAGCGCCTTCCCCTCCTTCTGTTCAGGAACCATAAAAACCCCACGATTGCCCGGGGGGGGGCGAGGAGCGGAGACGGGGGGGAAAAAAAAAAGAAAAAAAAATCAAAATAATAACGGAGAGAAGCCCCCCCCCCCCATTTCCCTCCCCTTCCCGGGGCGCATCCGGGCCCGCGGGACCCCCGAGGGAGGGGAGGGGGCTCTGTCCTTTATTTTGGGGGGCCCCCGAGCTGCCAAAGGGGCGGGGAGGGGGGGGCCCCGAGGCCCGGGGAGGAAAACCCCAGCGTGTCGTCAATTTTATGGGTAATAAAATTTCAAAGCCGCCCGAGTGCATTTAATGCCTGGGAAGGAAATTCGGGGAGGGGGCGGCAGCGCCTCACACCTCCCTCCCTTCCGCTGCCCCCCCCGCCGGGAGCAGGTGGAGAAATCCCGGGGGAAACTGAGGCACGGAGGGGGCGGAGCCGAGCCCGGCGCGGCCGAGTCCCCGCGTCCCCTCCCGGGACCCCCGGCTGCGCTGGCCTGGCCCCAGCAGGGCCCTGCTGCCACCCTGCTGTCACCGTCACCCTGTTTGTCACCATCACCCTGTTTGTCACCGTCACCCTGCTGTCACCCTGTTTGTCACCGTCACCCTGTTTGTCACCCTGCTGTCACCGTCACCCTGTTTGTCACCGTCACCCTGCTGCCACCCTGCTGTCACCGTCACCCTGTTTGTCACCGTCACCCTGTTTGTCACCCTGCTGCCACCCTGCCGTCACCGTCACCCTGCTATCACCGTCACCCTGTTTGTCACCGTCACCCTGCTGTCACCCTGCTGTCACCCTGCTGTCACCCTCACCCTGTCTGTCACCCTGCTGCCACCCTGTTTGTCACTGTCACCCTGTTTGTCACCCTGCTGTCACCATCACCCTGCTGTCACTCTCACCCTGCTGTCACCCTCACCCTGTTTGTCACCCTGCTGTCACCCTGTCTATCACCCTGCTGTCACCCTCACCCTGCTGTCACCGTCACCCTGCTGTCACCCTCACCCTGTCTGTCACCCTGCTGCCACCCTGTTTGTCACCGTCACCCTGTTTGTCACCCTGCCATCACTCTCACCCTGCTGTCACCCTCACCCTGCTGTCACCCTGCTGTGGCCTCACCGTCACCCTGCTGTCACCCCGGTGTGACCCTGATGTCACCCTGGTGTCACCCTGCTACCCTGTTTGTCACCCTGATGTCACCATCACCCTGCTGTCACCCTGTTTGTCACCCTGGTATCACCCTGCTGTCACCCTGCTGCCACCCTGTTTGTCACCCTGTTTGTCATCCTGCTGCCACCCTGTTTGTCAGCCTGTTTGTCACTTTACTGCCACCCTGTTTGTCGCCTTGCTGTCACCCTGCTGCCCTATTGTCACCCTGCTGTCACCCAGGTCACCGTGCCACCTGCCCCGTGTCCCCAGTTTGCTCCCAGTGCCCAGTGGCGCTGCTGAGCGGTGACAGTGCCTGGTGACAGCGCCCAGGTCCCCAGTGCCCGGTGACACTGCCCAGGTCCCCAGTGCCAGCTCCCAGCACGCTCCCGGTCCCTGCTGCCAACTCCCAGTCCCTGCTCCCAGTCCCCACTCTCAGCTCCCAGTTCCCAGTCCCAGTTCCAGTCTCAGTCCCCAGTTCCCAGTCCCAGTCCTCGCACCCAGATTCCAGTCCCTGCTCCCAGTCCCAGTCTCAGCTCCCAGTTCCCAGTCCCAGTTCCCAGTCCCCAGTCCCCAGTTCCAGTCTGAGCTCCCAGTCCCCAGTGCCCTGTCTCAGTTCCCAGTCCCAGATCCCAGTCTCAGTGCCCAGTCCCCAGACTGGGAGGACGCTCTCCAGTGTCCTCCCAGTCCCAGTTCCCAGTGTCTGTCCTCAGTCCCCAGTCCCAGTTCCCAGTCCCCAGTTCCAGTCTGAGCTCCCAGTCCCCAGTGCCCTTTCTCAGTCCCCAGTCCCAGTCCCCAGTTCCAGTCCCAGTTCCCAGTCCTAGCTCCCAGTCCCAATCCTAATCCCAGTTCCCAGTCTCAGTCCCCAGTCCCAGTCTCAGTCCCAGTCCCCAGTCCCCACTCCCCAATGTCCTCCCAGTCCCCAGTTCCAGTTCCCAGTCCCTGTCCCACTCTCAGTCCCAGTCCCCAGTGTCCTCCCAGTCCAAGTTCCCAGTCTCAGTTCCCAGTTCCTGGTCCCAGCTCCAGTCCCAGTCCCCAGTGCCAGCTCCCAGTCCCCAGTCCCAGCTCCCAGTAACAACTCCCAGCACTCAGGACCAGCTCCCAGACCCCAGTCCCAGTCCCAGTCCCAGTTCCCAGTCCTCTGTCCCCAGTTCGGAGTCCCAGCTCCTGGTCCCCAGTCCCAGCTCCCAGTGCCACCTCCCAGTCCCCAGTCCCAGTTCCCAGTCTCCTGTCCCTGGTACCAACTCCCAGTGCTCAGGGCCAGATCCCAGACCTGAGGTTTCAGTCCCAGCTCCCAGTCCCCAGTGCCACCTCCCCGGTGTCACCAGCCTGTCCCCAGTCCCAGTCCCCAGTGCCACCTCCCCAGTGTCACCAGCCTGTCCCCAGTCCCAGTCCCCAGTGCCGGCTCCGCTCCCCAGCACGGGGCCCCTCTCCCAGTCCCGGTGCCCTCTCCCAGTTCCCGGCGCTGTCCCCTCCTTGTCCCCTCCTTGTCCCCGTCCCCGCGCACACGAAGCGGCCCCGCGGGACCCGCACGGACCGGGGGGGACCTGAAGGGCTCGGAGGGGCGCGGGGACCCCCGAGAGGGACCCAGGGACCCCCGGGGGAGGCTCAGGGACCCCCGAGAGGACTCGGGGAGCCCCGGGAGGGACTCGGGGAGCGCCGGGGGGGGCTCGGGGAGGACGGGGCGCCCCGCGGGGACAGCGGTGCCGAGTAGCGGGGAGGGCAGCGGGGGAGCGGGAGCGGAGCCGAGCGGAGGGGGGGGGTCCGGGCCGGGGCTGGGGGGCCGGTGGCGGGGAGGGGGGGTGGGGGGGAGTCCTGCGGCGAAGTTTGCAGCGGAACAAAGGGCGGCACTGACTTTCCTGGGCCATGCTGATGACGGTCTCGGTGGTGGCGTGGTACTCGTCCTCCTCCAGGTACTCGTCGTGCTGCAGCGAGTCCCCCTGGAAGTCGTGGAGGTCCAGGAGCTGCTGGAGCGGGGGGGCCTTGGGCAGCAGCTGCTTCACCACCTCCCGGGTGATGTTGGGCGCTTCCTTCAGCCGCAGCTTGCTCAGGATCTGCGACTTGATGCTCTCCAGGCGCAGCTCTTTGCTCTGCCGCCGCCACAGGCACACGGGGCAGGCGGGCTCGGAGGCGGGGGGCTGCTCCACCGACCCCCCCCCCCGCCACCGCGGCCACCAGCGAGCCCAGCAGCCACCACAGCGGGGCCATGCCGGGGGGGGACAGCAAAAAATACATCGGGGGCTGCAGGGGGGGGTGAGGGGGTGGAAAAAAAACCCCACAAAACAAAAAAACAAAAAAAAAAAAAAGAAAAGAGAAACAAGAGGGAGGGGATTAAAAAAAAAAAATTAAAAAATAAAATAAAATAAATAAAAATAAAAGAAGCAAACCCTTCCCCACCGGGCCGCCCCCCCGCCCCGCTTCCACCGCAGCGCGCAAGGGGGGGGAAGGCGGTAACGGCGGCGGGGGCGGGGAAGCCCCGGGGGGGGCCGAAGGGGGGGGGGGGATGAAAAAAAGCGGCGGCAGCGGCGGCCCCGGGGTTTTATACCCCAAGAGAAGTGTGTCGTCAGCGGCCTTGATTGGCTGCGGGCGCACAAAAGAGGTTCTGGCAGGGGCTTGGCACCAGCCGCCGCCGGCCCCCCGAGCCCCGGGAACGGCCCCGCCGCCGCCCGGTGCGCTCGGGCACCCCCCGCCCGCCCCTCGGCTCGGGCTCGGGGGGGGCGGCCCGGGGGCGGCCCCGGCTCCCGGCGAGCGCGGCGGGGATGGACGCGAGCCCGGCAAGTGCGGCCCCCCCGAGACCCCCGGGCTGCCCCCCGAGAGCCCCGGCAGCCCCCGAGCCCCCCCGGGCCGGCCCCGCTGGAACCGGGCACGGGCTCCGCCACCGGAGCGCCCGGGAGGGACCGGGAGAGGTGGAGCCCGGTCTGGGGGTGCCCGACCGGGGGTTGGGGGGCTCGGAGACCCCCGGGGGGCGCCAGGGGATGGGGACCGGGTAAAAGTGCCCGGTGTGGAGCATCCCGGCACCGGGAAGCGCTGCGGGAGCACCGGGAGGTCCCAGGAGGGACCGGGAGCGGCGGAGCCCGGTCTGGGGGTGCCCGGCTGGGACTGGGGGGCTCGGAGACCCCCGGAGGGGCTGAAATTCTGGGGAGGGGGTGCAAAAGTGCCCGGTGTGGAGCATCCCGGCACCGGGAAGCGCCGCGGGAGCACCGCCCCATGGGGGACACGGAGACCCCAGCGCGGCCCGGGGCGCACCGGGACCCCCGGGGCTCACGGGGCTCCCGCCCCCAAGGCGGGGACGCTCGGCGGGGGCACAGGAGGAGCCAGCGGAGAAACGAGGGGACCCCGGCCCTGCGATCACCGCGGGGACCCCCGGCTGACCGGGGACCCCCCCCCTTTACCCGGTGCCCGCCCCATCAGAACCATGGAGAGGGGAAATCCCACCGGGGGGCTCTGGGGGGGGGGGTCCCGGTGGGTTTTGGGTTTTGGGTTTTGGGTTTTGGGGGGGTGGGGAGCGGCCCCGTTGCCCCCCCCCGGTCCCGGCGGGGTCGGTGGCGGTGCCGCAGACCCGCGGGCAGCGCTCCCCCGTGCGGCCGGGGCGGGAACTGCAGCGGGGGCGCTTTGGGGACACGCGACAGCGACACGGGACCCCCGACACCGCCACCGCCGCGGTGTCACCGCTGTCACAGTCCCGGCGCTGTCGCCTCCCGCTTTGTCCCCTCCCCGCCCGTGTCCCCGCGCTCCGCGGTGACCCCGGCGCGCGGGGCCGCGGCACCGAGCGGGTTAAGCGCGGCTGTGACGCGGCCCCGGCCCCGCCCCCGGGCTGGAGCTGTCAGCGGCCCCGGTAACGGCGGCGCGGGCGAGGGGCGGGCCCAGGGTCCCCCAGGGTCCCCCGGGGTCCCCGCGGTGTCCCCAGGGGTGGGGACGCGGCCTTGGGGGGGGGGTCGCGGTGCGGGGGTGGCGGGGGGAGGGGAAATTGGGGCCGTTTCGGGTCCGTTCCGGAGCGGCCGCGTCGCTCTGAGCCTTCCGGGGGGACAGCGGGGACCCCCCCGGCCCGAGCGGGACAGCGCCACCCCCCCGCGGGGACACTTGGGGACAGCCGCGTGTCCCCGCGGCCACAGCGCCGGGGCCGCCTTTGTGTCCCCACGTGCCCATGTCCCCACACCCCCGTGGCACCCTGTCCCCGCGTCCCCTTGTGCCCACGTGCGCATCACCGCCCTGTCCCCCGTGTCCCCCGTGTCCTCACATCTGCATGTCAGTGTCCCCACATCCTGCTGTCCCCAAATCCCCACGTCCCAGTGTCCCCAAAATCCCACTGTCCATGTCCCCCTGTGCCCGTGGCCCCAGACCCCTGTGTCCCCCTGTCCCCCTGTCCCCATGTCCTCACATCCCCATGTCAAGGTCCCCACATCCCCGTGTCCCCAAACTCCCACTCTCCATGTCCCCCTGTCCCCCTGTCCCCACATCCCCGTGTCCCCAAACTCCCACTCTCCATGTCCCCAATGTCCCCCTGTCCCCACATCCCCGTGTCCCCAAACTCCCACTCTCCATGTCCCCAATGTCCCCCTGTCCCCACATCCCTGTGTCCCCAAACTTCCACTCTCCATGTCCCCAGTGTCCCCCTGTCCCCACATCCCCGTGTCCCCAAACTCCCACTCTCCATGTCCCCAATGTCCCCCTGTCCCCACATCCCTGTGTCCCCACATCCCTGTGTCCCCAAACTCCCACTCTCCATGTCCCCAATGTCCCCCTGTCCCCATTATTCGGGGTCACTCCGGACCCTTCCCGAGCGCGCCCCTGACCCCGCGGCTGCCCCCGCCAGGTGTCGCGGGTGTCGCGGGTGTCGCGGCCGTGTCGCGGCGGTGTCGCGGCCATGGCGGGGCTGCTGCCGGCGCTGGTGGCGGTGTCGCAGAAGGCGGCGGAGGTGGCGCGGCGCTGCCGGGCGGAGGAGCCGCTGTTCCGGCTCCTGGTGGCCGAGAAGACGGGCCCGGAGCGCAGCGCCCGCTTCCAGCGCGACTTCAAGACCCTGGCGGATGTCCTGATCCAGGAGCTCATCAAACACGACCTGGGGACACAGGTGGGGACAGCCCGAGGGTGGCCCGGGGGAGGGTGGCACCTCCCGGGCTGTCCCCTGAGCCACCCCCCCCCGGTGTCGCCGCAGTTCCCCGAGCTCCGGGGACACATCCACGGCGAGGAGAGCAGCGAGTTCAGGGACGCGCACGGTGAGCGGGGACAGAGGGGACAGAGGGGACAGGGGACAGGGAGGGCAGTGTGGGGACAGTGTGGGGACAGTGGGGACTGAGTAGGGACAGCGGGGTCGGGACATCTGTGGGGACAGCAGGGTGGGGACACAGAGGGAACACACGTGGGGATGTGGGGCCAAGGCTGAGGAGGGAGGGAGGGAGGGAGGGAGGGAGTCCCCAAGTCCCAATGTCCCCATGTCCCAATGTCCTCATGTCCCCATGTCCTCATGTCCCCACATTCCCATGGCTGAGTTGGGTGTCCCTGTGTGATTTGGGGTCCCTGGCAGGTGGCATGGTGACAGTGCGGGTCAGTGCCACCCCAGGTGTCCCTGTGCCATGTCCCTGTGTGATTTGGGGTCCCTGGCAGGTGGCACGGTGACAGTGCGGGTCGGTGCCACCCCAGGTGTCCCTGTGCCACGTCCCTGTGTGATTTGGGGTCCCTGGCAGGTGGCACGGTGACAGTGCGGGTCAGTGCCACCCCAGGTGTCCCTGTGCCATGTCCCTGTGTGATTTGGGGTCCTGGCAGGTGGCACGGTGACAGTGCGGGTCGGTGCCACCCCGGGGGACACGGTGCCATGTCCCTGTGTGATTTGGGGTCCCGGCAGGTGGCACGGTGACAGTGCGGGTCAGTGCCACCCCAGGTGTCCCTGTGCCATGTCCCTGTGTGATTTGGGGTCCTGGCAGGTGGCACGGTGACAGTGCGGGTCGGTGCCACCCCGGGGGACACGGTGGCCCTGCTGGTGGCCGTGCTGGGCCCCGAGCACACGAGGGCGGCCGAGCTGCTGGCAGAGGCCGTGCACCAGGAGGTGACACTTGGGGACACGGAGCTGGATGGCATCGACCCAGGAGTGTCCCCAGGGGACCTGGGGATCTGGATAGACCCCATTGGTGAGGGGATGGGGTGGGACAGGGGTGGGGACTGGGGTGGGGACAGGGGTGGGGATGGGGACAGGGACAAGGATGGCGATGGGGACAAGGATGGGGACAGGATGGGGTTGATGGGATGGGATGGAGGGGACAGAAACAGAAACAGGGACGGGGAATGTTGTGGGGTGGGATGGAGATGGGGACGGGGACAGGGATGGGGACAAGGGCAGGGGATGGGACCCGGATGGGATGGGACGGGAACAGAAACAGGGACAGGGATGGGGACAGGAACTGTGGAGTGGAATGGGGACAGGGACAGGGACAGGATGGGGTTGATGGGATGGGATGGAGGGGACACAAACAGGGCCAGGGACGGGGCCAGGGCCAGGCCAGGCTGGCACCCCCAGACCCCCTGGCACCCCCAGACTCCACCAACGAGTTCATCGGGGGGCGCGAGGACGTGGCCGCCGTCGACGGCGTCGCCCCCGGGGGGCTGCGCTCGGCCCTGGTGCTCGTGGGGGCCTTCGAGCGCCACAGCGGGGTCCCCGTGCTGGGGGTCATCAACGAGCCCTTCTACCAGAGGGACCCCCAGAGCCACAGGTAGGGCCAGGGCCCGCAGCCGGGACCCCCGGCACCCCTGGGACCCTGAGCCTGCAGCCCTGACAGCCCTGGGGGTCCCTGGCACCCTGTCCCCCACCCCTCAGCATCACTGGCACCCCTGACCTTCGCCCCGGGGTTCCAACTGCCCCAGTCCCCTCACCCTGGGGTCCCCTTTCCCCCCATCCCGGGGTCCCCATTCACCCCTTGCCCCGGGGTCCCTGTCCCCCCTGATCCCCCACCCTAGGGTCCCCATTCCCCTCACCCCAGGGTCCCCAATCCCTCCATCTTGGGGTCCCAATTCCCCCATTCCCCTCACCCCAGGGTCCCCATTCTCCCCATCCTGGGGTCCCAATTCCCCCCACCCCGGGGGTCCCAATCCCCCATTTCCCCCCATATCAGGGTCTCCATTCCCCCCATATTGGGGTCCCCAATCCCCTCACCCTGGGGTCCCCATTCCCCCATATCGGGGGTCCCAGCTCCCCCTTTCCCCCACCCCAGGGTCCCCATTCCCCCCATATCGGGGTCCCCACCCCCCGCACTGTCCCCCTCCCGTCTCCCCATCTCCCCCCCGTGTCCCCCCTCGCTCTCTCCCCGCAGGTGGCAGGGTCGCTACCACTGGGGGGTGGCTCACGGTGACACCCGCCTGTGCTCGCTGTCCCCTCCCGTTCCCCGTGCGCGTCCCCGCGTGGTGCTGAGCCGGGCCGAGAGCGCGGCGGTGCGGGGGGCCCTGGCCTCGCTGGGCGGGGGTCCCCCCCTTTTCGCGGCCGGCGCCGGGTACAAACTGCTCTGCGTGGCGCTGGGGCTGGCGGACGCCTTCGTGCTGTCGCAGGCCACCACCTTCGCCTGGGACTCGTGCGCCCCGCACGCCGTGCTCAGGGCCCTGGGCGGGGGCGTGGTGGCCTTGGCGGGGGCGCTGCGGGCGGGGGG
>NW_023416732.1:0-34381 GCF_012460135.2 Molothrus ater | reverse complement strand
ATCCCCCTCCCCTTTCCCCCCTCTCCCCAATCCCCAGCCCCTTTCCCCCCTCTTCCCAATCCCCAGCCCCTTTTCCCCCCTCTCCCCCATCCCCAGGCCCCTTTTCCCCCTCTTCCCAATCCCCCACCCCTTTTCCCCCCTCTCCCCCATCCCCTCCCCAATCCCCCTCCCCTTTTTCCCCCCCCCACCCCTCACCTTTCTCCCCCACCTCCCTGTGCACCCACTCGGCGGCGCGGCGGATGCTGTCGGAGCGGGTGACATCGAGCAGGACGGTGCGCAGGTGTCCCCCGGCGCTGTCCCCGCGCAGGCTCTCGGCGCCCTGCGGGGTCAGGCAGGCGGCCAGCACTCGGTAGCCCTGCCGGGCCAGCCGCCGGGCCAGCAGGCGGCCGAAGCCGCTGTCGCAGCCCGTGATGAACACGTGCTTGTCGGTGACCGAGG
Organism: Molothrus ater; assembly: GCF_012460135.2. NCBI lineage: Eukaryota > Metazoa > Chordata > Aves > Passeriformes > Icteridae > Molothrus > Molothrus ater. The sequence continues at coordinate 33,943 of NW_023416732.1, read as the reverse complement.
GCAGCGTGCGCCGGTCCCGCAGCAGCCAGAGCAGGGCCCAGAGCAGGGCCAGGAGCGCCAGGTACAGCAGCATGGCCTGGGGGGACAGGGGACACCCCTGAGAGAGACCCCTACCCTGTGCCAGGTACAGCAGCATGGCCTGGGGGGACAGGGGACATGTGGGACACTTGCTCTGTGTGACACTGCCAGGGTCACCACTGCCACCAGGGCCAGGAGCGCCAGGTACAGCAGCATGGCCTGGGGGGACAGGGGACATGTGGGACACCCCTGAGAGAGACGCCTACCTTGTGCCAGGTACAGAAACATGGCCTGGGGGGGACAAGGGACATCCCTGAGAGAGACCCCTACCCTGTGCCACCACTGCCAGGTACAGCAGCATGGCCTGGGGGGGACCAGGGACACGTGGGACCCCCACCAGGACCCCCAAGAGAGACCCCCACCCTATGTGACCCTGCCAGGGCCAGGTACAGCCGCATGTCCTAGGGGGGACAGGGGACACGTGGGACCCCCGCCAGGACCCCCCGAGGGGCTCAGTGGGACCCCCAGCCCCCCACCCTACCCTGAGCACGGGGGTCTCTCCCCCAACGGGGAGAGCCGGGCCTGGCTCCGGTCACCCGGGCCTGGCTCCGGTCACTCGGGACTGACCCGGGCTGGCTCCGGTCACTCGGGACTGACCCGGGCTGGCTCCGCTCACTCGGGCCTGGCTCCTCCTCCTGTGTCCCCACGGCTGCCCGGGGGGTGGGGGGGGGTCCCCCCAAAGCCCCTCCCGGAGGGCCCCCAGCCCCGCCTTGTCCCGCTCCGGCCCGGGCCAGGCCCGGATTAGCGGGGCCGCGTCACGGCCCGGGCACGGGGGGGGCTCCGGGGGGGTCTCCTCGGGCCCGTCCCCCCCACCCGGGGCAGCGGCGACCCCCGAGACCCCCGGGAGCCCCGGGCCGGACCCTGCCCTGGCCGGGACCCCCGGCCCGGCTGTGCCCGGGTAGGGAGGGGACCCGCGGGGGGGGCGTGTGACCCCCCCAGGGCCCCGGGCCCCCCTGCGGGACCCCCACGGGGGGAATTGGGGTGGCAGGGCCCCCACCGGGGGGGTTTGGGGCGGCAGGACCCCCATGGGGGGAATTGGGGTGGCAGGACCCCCCACCGGGGGGAATTGGGGGGGCAGGACCCCCATGGGGGGAATTGGGGTGGCAGGACCCCCACCGGGGGGGGTTTGGGGCGGCAGGACCCCCACCGGGGGGGTTTGGGGCGGCAGGACCCCCATGGGGGGAATTGGGGTGGCAGGGCCCTCATCGGGGGGGTTTGGGGTGACAGGACCCCCATAGAGAGGATTTGGGGTGTCAGGAACCCCATCCGGGCAGTTTGGGGTCTCAGGACCCCCAGCCGGGGGGGTTTTGGGTTCTCAGGACCCCCATAGAGAGGATTTGGGGTGTCAGGACCTCCATCCAGAGGGATTTGGGGTCTCAGGACCTCCCTGGGGAGGGTTTGGGGTCTCAGGACCCCCCCCCATTGTTGGTTTGGGGGTTGGAGCCCCTTCCCCACCCTCGGATTTGGGGGGGACACCCGGGATTTGTCCTGTGACCCCTCCAGGACCCCCCAGCCCGGGATTTGAGGGTGACCCCGGGGGTCTGCCCTGTGTCCCCAGAGCCCCCCCGAAACAGGAGACCCCCGATATGGGGGGGGGGGTGTAGAGAGGGAGGGGGGGGGTCCCCAAGTCCATCTGGGGTCCCCAAATATCTCTGGGTTGCAGAGGGGGGGTCCCCATCTCCTTCCTGGGACAGAGGGGGGGTCCCCACGTCCCTCGGGGGTCCCCAAGTATCTCTGGGTTGCAGGGGGGGGGGTCCCCAAGTCCCTCAAGGATGCAGAGGGGGGGTCCCCAAATCCCTCTGGGGGTCCCCAAGTCCCTCGGGGGTCCCCAGATATCTCCGGGGTGCAGAGGGGGGGGGGGGTCCCCATTTCCCTCGGGGGGGTCCCCAAGCGCCTCAAGGATGCACAGGGGGGATCCCCAAGTCCCTCAGAGGGTCCCCAAGTCCCTCCGGGGGTCCCCACGTACCTCGGGGGGCAGAGGGGGGGTCCCCAGTCCCTCGGGGGGTCCCCAAATCCCTCGGGGGGGGCAGAGGAGCTGCGGGCGCTGCTCCGGCCGCGGCCTCGGGGCCGTGTGAGCCGGGGGGGGGGGCGGGGAGCAGGGGAGGGGTCCCGGGGGATTTGGGGCGGGGGGGGCGGGGGGGGGGGGGGCAAGGCCGCTCCTCCCCGTGCCTGGCACGGCCAAAGATCCCCGGGGGTGGGGAGGGGGCGTTTGGGCACCTTCTGGGGGAAAATCAGCCCAAAATGGGGAAAATCAGCCCAAAATGGGGGAAAATCACCCCTTAATGGGGGAAAATCACCCCAAAATGGGGCCCTGACCCCCGCCCCCCCCAATGGGGGAAAATCACCCCAAAATGGGGGGAAATCACCCCCAAAATGGGGGGAAATCACCCCAAAATGGGGCCCTGACCCCCGCCCCCCCCAATGGGGGAAATCACCCCAAAATGGGCCCTGATCCCCCCACAATGGGGAAAGATCACCCCAAAATGGGCCCTGACCCCCCCACTACAGGGAATTAAAGCCCTGACAACCCCAGATTTGGGGGAAATCACCCTAAAATGGGTCCCTGACCCCTCCCCCCCCTACCATGAGGGAATTAAAACCCTTCCCCTTCCCCCCCCCCCCCCCCCGGGGGCACCCAAAAATGGCCCCTTTGTCCCCAATCAAAGCAGCCTCAGAGCCTCGTTAAGCACTAAAGAGGATGAGGGGGCTTAGGGGGGGATTTGGGGGAGAGCGGGGGGGGCTGTGCCAGGGTCCCCCCCTGGCCTGGCCTGACCCCCCCCCCTCCCCTTTATTCCACACCCCCCCTTTTATTCCACACCCCCCTTTTATTCCACACCCCCCTTTTATTCCACACCCCCCCTTTTATTCCACACCCCCCTTTTATTCCACACCCCCCCTTTTATTCCACACCCCCATTTTATTCCATCACTCTCGATGCTGGGGGTGCCAAGGGCAGCGTGGTGGGACCCCCACCCCATTGTTCGGTCCTGGGGGGTCCCGGGGGGGTCCCGGGGGTCCCTCAGGAGCAGGAGGGCTGCAGCTGCCCCTTGTAGACGTACTCGAGGGCGGTGGCGATGGTCCTCATGTCCAGCTCGATGCTCCTGGCCCAGTTCTCCACGTCCCCGATCTCCTGAGGGATGGGGGGGTTTGGGGACTTTGGGGATTTTGGGGATTTTGGGGAGGGGGGGGGTGTGGGACACCCATCCCGTTCCACTGAGAGCCTCGGGGTGCTCCCTGGGACCCCCCTGGGTGCTCCTCAGGGCAACACAGGACCCCCTGGGTGCTGCCCAAGACCCCCAAAATGTTCCTCAAGACCCCCAAGATGTTCCTCAAGATCCCCCAGAACCCCCTGGGTGCTGCCCAAGAACCCCAAGATGCTCCCCAAGACCCCCTGGGTGCTCCTCAAGACACCACAGGACACTCCAGGTGCTCCCCAAGACCCCCAAGATGCTCCCCAAGTCCACCAAAATGTTCCCCAAGACCCCCAAGATGTTCCTCAAGATCCCCCAGAACCCCCTGGGTGCTGCCCAAGAACTCCAAGATGTTCCCCAAGACCCCCAAGATGTTCCTCAAAACCCCTAAGGACCCCCTAGGTGCTGCCCAGGACCCCCAAGACGCTCCCCAAGACCCCCAAGATGTTCCTCAAGACCCTCTGGGTGGCCCTCGAGATCCCCTGGGTTTTGCCCGAGACCCCCAAAATGTTCCCCAAGCCCCCCAAGATGTTCCCCAAGACCTCCTGGATGCTCCTCAAGACCCCCCCCCCTCCATTTGACATCACCCCAAGACCCCCTGGGTGCTGCCCAAGACCTGCTCTGGGCTGGGTTTTGGGGTGGGCTTGGGGTGTCTTTTAGGGTGTTTTTTGGAGTGTGTTTTGGGGTGTCCTTGGGGTGTGTTTTGGGCTATGTTTGGGCTGCATTTGGGGTGGGTTGGGCTGTGTTTTGGGGTGTGTTTGGCTGTGTTTGGGGTGTGTTTTGGGGTGATTTTGGGCTGTGTTTTGGGGTGGGTTTGGCTGTGTTTGGGGGTGTTTTTTAGGCTGTGTTTGGGCTGAGGTTTTGGGGTGATTTTGGGCTGTGTTTTGGGGTGTTTTTAGGGGGGTTTGTCCTCACCTTGAGGGCCTGGTTGAAGCTCTCCACCATGGCGATCCACTGGCCGGTCTGGGCTGGGTTTGGGGCTGGGTTTGGGGGTGTATTTTAGGCTCTATTTGGGCTGTGTTTTAGGGTGTTTTTGCAGTGTTTTTGCAGTGTGTTTGGGGTTATTTTGGGCTGTATTTTGTGGGTTTTTTGCCCACCTTGAGGGCCTGGTTGAAGCTCTCCACCATGGCGATCCACTGGCCGGTCTGGGCTGGGTTTGGGGCTGGGTTTGGGGGTGTATTTTAGGCTCTATTTGGGCTGTGTTTTAGGGTGTTTTTGCAGTGTTTTTGCAGTGTGTTTGGGGTTATTTTGGGCTGTATTTTGTGGGTTTTTTGCCCACCTTGAGGGCCTGGTTGAAGCTCTCCACCATGGCGATCCACTGGCCGGTCTGGGCTGGGTTTGGGGCTGGGTTTGCGGGTGTATTTTAGGCTCTATTTGGGCTGTGTTTTAGGGCGTTTTTGCAGTGTTTTTGCAGTGTGTTTGGGGTGTATTTTGGGCTATATTTTATGGGTTTTTTGCCCACCTTGAGGGCCTGGTTGAAGCTCTCCACCATGGTGATCCACTGGCTGGTCTGGGCTGGGTTTGGGACTGGGTTTGCGGGTGTATTTTGGGCTCTATTTGGGCTGTGTTTTAGGGTGTTTTTGCAGTGTGTTTGGGCTGTGTTTTGTGGGTTTTTTGCCCACCTTGAGGGCCTGGTTGAAGCTCTCCACCATGGCGATCCACTGGCCGGTCTGGCGGGCGAACTGCGCCGCCTGCACCTGCAGCGTCTTCACCTCCTGGTCCAGCTTGCGCTGGTTCACGTAGGCCTGGGCCACCCTGGGGGGACAGGGGGGACATGGGGGTCCCCAGAGGGTCTGTGGGGGGCTGGAAGTTCCCAGGTGGGGTTTGGGGTCCCCAGGTGGGGTTTGGGTGCGGATGGTCCCATAAGGAATTGGGGTCTCCAGGAGGGGTCTGGGGTCTCCAGGAGGGGTACAAGACTTGGGTGGGGATGGTCCCATAAGGAATTGGGGTCTCCAGGAGGGGTACAAGACTTGGGTGGGGGTGGTCCCATAAGGAATTGGGGGTGTCCAGGAGGACTCTGGGGTTTGGGTGGGGATGGTCCCAGAAGGAATTGGGGGTCCCCAGGAGGGGTCTGGGGTTTGGAGGCCGTGGCCCCATACAGAATGGGGGTCCTGGGGGCGTTTGGGGTCCCTGGGCAGGGTTTGGTGTTTGGGGAGGTGGTGTCCCATAAGGAATTTGGGGTCCCGGAGCTGGCAGGCTCACCCCACGTTCAGGTGATCCACCAGGGCCTCGGTAAGGCGGGTGGCGGCCGCGATGGCGTCCCTGCGGCGCCGCTCTGGGGGGGGACACGCGGGGACAGCGCCGTGAGGGCCGGCGGGACCCCCGCCCGGCCTGATGCAATCCGTGACGTCAGCATCGCCTCGCCTGACGTCAGCGTGATCCCGTTGGACGTCACTGCGCGGAGCCGTGACCTCACGGTCCTCCCTCCCCCCCTCAGGGTCCCTCAGGGCCCCTCAGGCTTCCCGCCCTTTCCCCCCCCCCCTTTTTGACGGACAGCCGCGCCAGCCAATGGGGCGCCGCGCTGCGCTGAGCGACAGCTACGGCAGCCAATGGGGCGCGGCGCGCGGGGTTCGTTGCCATGGGGACGGGGGCGGGGCTCACCCTGCAGCTCGCGCCGCTCGCTCTGGCGAGCCTGGTGCTCCTTCAGCAGCCGGGACAGCATGGCGGCCGCCGCGTCACGTGACACAAACACGCGCTTTTATAATAACACAGGGCACGTGACCGCCGGGGCGCCCCGCCCCCTTCACCGTGCGTCACCTGCACGTGACCGAGCCGATCCACGTGACCTGAGGGGTGGGGCTATAGGGGATCCTATAGGGGATGGGGGGGATTGGGGGGTCCTATAGGGGCTATGGGGGATTGGGGGGGCTGTAGGGGGGACTAGGGGATCTATGGGGGCTATAGGGGATTGAGGGGGCTATAGGGGGGGATTGGGGGGTCCTATAGGGCGGGATTGAGGGGTCCTGTAGGGGCTATGGGGGATTGGGGGGGCTGTAGGGGGGACTAGGGGATCTATGGGGCCTATAGGGAGGATTGAGGGGGGCGATAGGGGGGATTGAGGGGTCCTATAGGGGATCGGGGGGGTTGTAGGGGGGACTAGGGGATCTATGGGGGCTACAGGGGATTGGGGGGGCTATAGGGGGGGATTGAGGGGTCCTATAGGGGCTATGGGGGATTGGGGGGGCTGTAGGGGGGACTAGGGGATCTATGGGGGCTATAGGGGATTGGGGGGGCTATAGGGGGGGATTGAGGGGTCCTATAGGGGCTATAGGGGATTGGACGGGGGCTATAGGGGCTATGGGGGATTGGGGGATCTATAGGGGACAGAGGAGGAGGAGGAGGAAGGCGCAGCCCACACTGGGGAGGGGCTCGGGCTCGGCCGCCCCCGCTCGGCCGCTCCCAGTCCCTCCCAGTTCATTCCCAGTTCATTCCCAGTTCATTCCCAGTTTATCCCAGTCCCTCCCAGTTCATTCCAGCTCATTCCCAGTTTATCCCAGTCCCTCCCAGTTCATTCCCAGTCCCTCCCAGTCCATCCCAGTTCATTCCCAGTCCCTCCCAGTTCATTCCCAGTTCCCTCCCAGTTCATTCCCAGTTCCCTCCCAGTCCATCCCAGTTCGTTCCCAGTCGCTCCCAGTGGGTGCCGCAGTTCCGGCCGCAGGAATTCGAGCGGGAACCGCGGCCAAAAATCACCCGGGAGGGGCAAAAAGAAACCCGGGGAAAATAAAATGGGGAAAAAAAATAAAATAATCCCGGAATGGGTAAAATAATCCAAAAATGGGGGAAATAACCCGGGAAAAATAACCTGGGAATGGAGGAAATGTCCTGGGAAGGGGGGAAAAATAAAATTTGGGGTGATCATCCTGAAATAAACCCCAAAAATAAATAAATCCAGAAATAAACCCCAAAATAAATCCTGAAAACAAACCCCAAAAATAAATCCTGACAATAAGTCCCGAAAATAAATCTCTGAAATAAACCCCCGAAATAAAACTCTAAAAATAAAAATTAAAATTAAATACATAAAAATAAAACTCCCCCCCTAACAAACCCCAGAAATAAAAAGCAAAATTAAAAAATTAAAATTAATAAAATTAAATGCCCCCAAAATAAACCCCTGAAATAAACCCCCGAAATAAAACTCTAAAAATAAAAATGAAAATAAAATAAATAAAAATAAAACTCCCCCCAAACAAACCCCAGAAACAAAACACAACATTAAAATTAAAATTAAAATGAATTAAATTAAAACCCCCCAAAATAAACCCCAGAAACAAAACACAACATTAAAATTAAAATTAAAATGAATTAAATTAAAACCCCCCAAAATAAACCCCTGAAATAAACCCCCCCAAAAAATAAAATTTGAAATAAATAAAAATAAAAACCCAAAAGAAACCCCTGAAATAAACCCCCCAAAATAAAAATAAAATTAAAAAGAAATTAAAATAAAGCCCCAAAAGAAACCCCTGAAATAAAACTCTAAAAATTAAAATTAAATACATAAAAATAAAACTCCCCCCAAACGAACCCCAGAAATAAAACCCAACATTAAAATTAAAATAAATAAAATTAAAATCCCCCAAAAGAAACCCCTGAAATAAACCCCCAAAAATAAAAATAAAATTAAAAAGAAATTAAAATAAAACCCCATAAGAAACCCCAAAAATAAAAATGGGAAGAATTGGGATGGGGAGGCCCAAGGGGGGGTTTGGACCCCCCCCGATCCCACTCGGAACCCCCCCAAAATCCCCCCAAAATCCCGGGGGGGAGGGGCCGGGCAGGTTCACACGGCCCCGGGCGCTCCCAAAAAATCCCAAAAATCCCCCAAATCCCCGGGGGGGCTTTGAGAGGGGCTAAAAATAACCCGGGAGCTGGAAAATGGCCCAAAATCCCATTTCCACCCCAAAAATAACCCGGGAGCTGGAAAATGGCCCAAAATCCCATTTCCACCCCAAAAATAACCCGGGAGCTGGAAAATGGCCCAAAATCCCATTTCCACCCCAAAAATACTCCCTGTGCTATGGGGTCGGTGCCGGAGCCTGGGTTTGGGGTCAGTCCCAGGGTTTGGGGTCACTCCCTGGATTTGGGGTCACCCCCTGGATTTGGGGTCAGTGCCTGGATTTGGGGTCACTCCCTGGGTTTGGGGTCAGCCCCTGGATTTGGGGTCACTCCAGGAATTTGGGGTCACTCCCCAGTTCCTGGGGCTGGGGTCAGTCCCGGGATTTGGGGTCACTCTGGGGACTTGGGGTCACTCTCTGGATTCGGGGTCACTCCTGGTATTTGGGGTCCGCTCCTGGATTTGGATTCATTCCCGGGATTTGGGGTCACTCCTCATGTTTGGGGCCACTCCCTGCCCTCTGGGGTCCCTCCCTGGATTTGGGGTCACTCCTCGGGATTTGGGCTCAGTCCCTGGGTTTGGGGTCAGTCCCGGGATTTGGGGTCACTCTGTGGGTTCGGGGTCACTCCGGGGATTTGGGGTCACTCTGTGGGTTTGGGCTCAGTCCCTGGGTTTGGGGTCACTCTGTGGGTTCGCGGTCCCTCCCGGTATTTGGGGTCACTCTGTGGGTTCGGGGTCCCCTCCCCGCTATTTGGGGTCACTCTGTGGGTTCGCGGTCCCTCCCGGTATTTGGGGTCAGTCCCGGTATTTGGGGTCACTCTGTGGGTTTGGGGTCACTCTGTGGGTTTGGGGTCAGTCTCGGGATTTGGGGTCCCTCCCGGGATTTGGGGTCACTCTGTGGGTTCGGGGTCCCCTCCCCGCTATTTGGGGTCACTCTGTGGGTTCGCGGTCCCTCCCGGTATTTGGGGTCAGTCCCGGTATTTGGGGTCACTCTGTGGGTTTGGGGTCACTCTGTGGGTTTGGGGTCAGTCTCGGGATTTGGGGTCCCTCCCGGGATTTGGGGTCACTCTGTGGATTTGGGGTCACTCTGTGGGTTTGGGGTCACTCTGTGGGTTCGCGGTCCCTCCCGGGATTTGGGGTCAGTCCCGGTATTTGGGGTCACTCTGTGGGTTTGGGGTCCCTCCCGGGATTTGGGGTCCCTCCCGGGATTTGGGGTCACTCTGTGGGTTCGCGCTCCCTCCCGGTATTTGGGGTCCCTCCCGGTATTCGGGGTCACTCTGTGGGTTTGGGGTCCCTCCCAGTATTTGGGGTCACTCTGTGGGTTCGCGGTCCCTCCCGCTATTTGGGGTCCCCTCCCCGCTCTTTGGGGTCCGGCCCCGCCCCCTCCCCGCCCCTCCCGGGCTCTCCGGGGCTTCCCCGGTTCCGCGGGGGCGGGGGCGGGGCCGGGGCGGAGCCGCCCCCCGGGAGCTGCGGGGGCTCCGGGCGCTCCGGGCGCTCCTCCCGCGGGCGGCGGCACCGGCAGCGCGGGGATGGCGAGCGGGGGCCGCCGGGGCCTCCCGGGGCCGCTACCGGGGCCGTTCCTGGGGCTACCGGGGCTACCGGGGCCGTTCCTGGGGCTACCGGGACTCTACCGGTGCCTCCCGGGGCTGCTCCCGGGGCTACCGGGGCCGTTCCTGGGGCTACCGGAGCTCTGCCGGTGGCTGCTGTCGGTGTCCCTGTGGCTACCGGGGCTGTCCCTGCAGCCACCGGGGCTCTGCCGGTGGTTACCGGCGATGTTCCTGTGGTTACCGGCGCTGTCCCTGTGGTTACCGGCGGCCGCCGCGTTCAACCTGGACGGGGCCAGCCCGGTGCTGAAGGACGGGGACCGGGGCAGCCTCTTCGGAGCGGCCGTGGCGCTGCACCGGCAGCTGAGCCCCGAGCCCCGGGCGTGGTGAGCGGGGGAACCGGGGGGGACCGGGGGGGACCGGGGGGAACCGGGGGGAACCGAGGGGATCGGGGGGATCGGGGGGAACCGGGGGGACCGGGAGGATCGGGGGGATCGGGGGGAACCGGGAGGGATCGGGGGGAACCGGGGGAACCGGGAGGGACCGGGAGGGATCGGGGGGAACCGGGGAGACCGGGAGGGATCGGGGGGAACCGGGGGGATCGGGGGGAACCGGGAGGATCGGGGGGGACGCGACCCCCGGGATGAGCTGGGAGGGACCCCCGGGAATGGGGGAGAGCCTGGGTGGGGGGGGCGGGTTCGGTTGAGGGGATTTGGGGGGGATTTGGGGAGTTTTAGGGCCGGGGGGTTCCCATGGCCGGGATTTGGGGGATTTTGGGCAGTTCCAGGCTTGGGGGGGATCCTGTTGAGGGGATTTGGGGGGTTCCGGGATGGGGGGGGGATCCTATTGCCGGGATTTAGGGGGGAATTTTGGGGATTCGGGGGATCCTGTTGCCGGGATTTGGGGGGGATTTGGGGGATTTTGGGGTAGGGGGAGTTCCTATTGCCGGGATTTGGGGGTTCGGGAGCGCCGGGAGCCGCGGGGCTGAGGGGGGACCGGGACCCCCGGAGCGACCCCAGCGCGAGGGGGCGGTGCCAAAGGGACAGGGACAGGGACGGGGACAGACACAGGGACAGAAGGGACAGACACAGGGACAGAAGGGACAGTGTCGCTGCCAGGCCGCCTGCGCGGCCCGGGGTTATTCAGCATTCGCGGGTGATGGGGACTCTGCTCTGGGGGGCTCGGGGGGGCTCTGGGGGGCGAGCGCTGCCCCGGAGCTCTCGGCTGCAGGGACCCCCCCGGCCGGGCCCCCCCGGGCCGTGCGGCGAACGCCCACCCGCGACTGCCGTGTCCCCGTGTCCGTCTGTCCCTCTGTCCCTCTGTCCACCTGTCCCCATGTCCTCCGTGTCCCCAAGTCCCACTACCCCAGTGTCCCCAATGTCCCCGTGTCCCACTACCCCAGTGTCCCCATGTCCCCCTGTCCCCCTGTCCTCCGTGTCCCCCTGTCCCCGTGTCCCCCTGTCCTACTACCCCACTACCCCAATGTCCCCCTGTCCCCGTGTCCCCGTGTCCCCCTGTCCTACTACCCCAGTGTCCCCAATGTCCCCATATCCCCCTGTCCCCCTGTCCCTCTGTCCCCATGTCCCACTACCCCAATGTCCCCCTGTCCTCCCCGTGTCCCCCTGTCCCCGTGTCCCCCTGTCCCCATGTCCCATTACCCCAATGTCCCCCTGTCCCCGTGTCCCCCTGTCCCCGTGTCCCCCTGTCCATTCCCCTGTCCCCCCGGTTCTCCCGGGCCGTTACCGGGGGCGTCTCACCCACGGGGACCCCCGGAGCGGGCGGCTCCCATTGCGCTGTCACCCGTCCACCCCCCCTGTCCCCGCCGTGCCCCGCCCGCCCGGTGTCGCCGCGGTGTCGCCGCTGTCGCCGCGGTGTCGCAGCGCTGCCGCCCGCGCCGCGTTCCTGGCACCGAGGGCGGCTTTGGCCGCCGGTGCCCGGTGCAGGTGGTGACGGAACCGGGCTGGGCTCGGTTCCTGTGCTTTTCCCTCTGTCCCCGGTGTCCCCCCGTGTCCCCGCTGTCCCCGGGCCGCCCTTGTCGCGCTGTCCCGGCCCCGTGGGGCGCCGGTGTCTCGGTGTGCCCGGTCCTTTTTTGGCCATGTTGCTCCGCGGTTATTTTGAGGGAATTCCGGGTTATTTTTACCGCCGCTCCCTCCCCGCCACCCCCGTGGGCTCCGCCGCGTCCCCCCCCGCGCCACCGCCGCCCCCGGGCTCCCCCCAGGCCCCGCGGCCACCGGGGACGCGCCGGGGACACTGGCGGGGGTCCCGGGGGTGTCCCCCCTCCTGTCACCTCCTGTCCCCTCCGTGTCCCCTCAGTGTCCCCACAGCAGCTGCTCGGCCGGGCTGGCACCGCGCCGGGCACGGGGGTGGCACAGCTGCTCCCGGGGGGGGCACGGTGACCCTCGGGGACCCCTCCCCAAACCCTGACGGGGGTCCCTGGGGTGTCTGGGGGGTGTCCCGGGGTGTCCCCTCCTGTCCCCTCCATGTCCCCACAGCAGCTGCCGGGCACGGGGGTGGCACAGCCGCACCCGGGGTGGGCTTGGGGACCCTCGGGGACCCCCCCCCAAATCCTGACGGGGGTCCCGGGGGTGTCCCGGGGGTGTCCCGGGCTGTCCCCTCCTGTCCCCTCCATGTCCCCACAGCAGGGCACGGGATGTGCCGGGCACGGGGGTGGCACAGCCGCACCCGGGGGATACCGGGGGAGTCTCGGTGACCCTCGGGGACCCCTCCCCAAATCCTGACGGGGGTCCCGGGGGTGTCTGGGGGGTGTCTGGGCTGTCCCCTCCTGTCCCCTCCATGTCCCCACAGCAGCTGCTGGGCACGGGGGTGGCACAGCCGCACCCGGGGTGGGCTTGGGGACCCTCGGGGACCCCTCCCCAAACCCTGACGGGGGTCGCTGCCCTGCCAGGCTGCTCGTGGGAGCCCCCCAGGCCCGGGCACTGCCCGGCCAGGCCGCCAACATCAGCGGGGCTCTGTTCGCCTGCCCGCTGAGCGCCGAGCCCGCGGACTGCTGGAGGGTCCCCATCGATGAGGGAGGTGAGCGGGGGTCCCGGGGGTCCCCGAGGGGGGGGGCCGGGCCGGGCTGACCCTCACGGTGCCCGCAGAGGATCCCATGAGAGAGAGCAAAGAGAACCAATGGCTGGGGGTCAGCGTCGAGAGCCAAGGGCCCGGCGGCAAAGTCGTGGTGAGCACCGGGGTGGGGATGCTGGGGTGGGGACACCGGGGTGGGGACACTGGGATAGGGACACTGGGATAGGGACACTGGAGTGGGGACACCGGGATGGGGACACGGGTGGGGACACCGGGATGGGGACACCTGGGACATAACTGAACCCATAACTGGGATAGGGACACTGGAGTGGGGACACCAGGATGGGGACACCGGGGTGGGGACGCCGGGATGGGGACACCGGGATGGGGACACTGGGATGGGGACACTGGGATGGGGACACCGGGATGGGGACACCGGGGTGGGGACACCGGGATGGGGACACCAGGGTGGGGACACCGGGATGGGGACACCGGGATGGGGACAGTTCTATTTGCCCTCTCTACAATTTAAACACTTTTTCTGCTGACCCACCTCATGCCTGCTGCTTGGCTCTAATCACACTTCGGGCCCGCCTTTTGCGGCTTTTCCCCCAAAACTCTCCAAATTTCTGTGAATTCCCACAACCGCGGGCGCCTCCGGGAGGGGCTCCCGGCTCTCGGTGACCGCCAGGTGTCCCCGCAGACCTGCGCGCACCGCTACGAGCTGCGGCACCGCGTGCGGCAGCCGCTGGAGACGCGGGACGTGATCGGGCGCTGCTTCGTGCTGAGCCAGGACCTGCGGGAGCGGGACGAGCTGGACGGCGGCGAGTGGAAATTCTGCGAGGGGAGAGCGCCGGGACACGAACGGTTCGGGTTCTGCCAGCAGGGCCTGGCGGCCGCCTTCAGCCCCGACCGGCGCTTCGTGCTGCTGGGGGCACCGGGGACCTACAACTGGAAGGGTGAGGGGCGCTGGGACCCCCGCCCTGGGGAGTTTGGGGGGTCTGGGACCCATAACTGGGAGGGTGAGGGGCGCTGGGACCCCCGCCCTGGGGAGTTTGGGGGGTCTGGGACCCATAACTGGGAGGGTGAGGGGCGCTGGGACCCCCGCCATGGGGAGTTTGGGGGGTCTGGGGGCTGTTCCTGCTGGGGGCACCGGAGACCCATAACTGGGAGGGTGAGGGGCACTGGGACCACTCCAGAGGTGTTTGGAACCCATAACTGGGAGGGTGAGGGGCGCTGGGACCCCCGCCCAGGGAGGGTTTGGGGGGTCTGGGGGCTGTTCCTGCTTGGGGCACCCGGGACCCATAACTGGGGGAATGAGGGGCCATGGGACCCCCGCCATGGGGGCGTTTGGGGGTCTGGGGGGTGTGGGACCCATAACTGGGAGGGTGTGGGGGCTGTGGGTGCTCAGGCCGAGCATGAGGGTCCCTCGGTGTCCCCATTGTCCCCTGGGGAGGGGTCCCAACTCATCCAGATGCCCTTGGAACCCTCAGGTTCCACCCTGGTGTCCCCATTGTCCCATCGCCCCCATCGCCCCCATTGTCCCATCGTCCCCATTGTCCCCCCTGTCCCTGGGTCCCCATTGTCCCCCCTGTCCCCATGTCCCCATTGTCCCCCTGTGTCCCCGATGTCCCCACTGTCCCCATTGTCCCCGCGGGTCTCCCAGGCACCGTTCGCCTGGAGCAGCTCCAGCAGAGCTCCCTGGACCCCTCGGTGTCCCCATTGTCCCCATTGTGCCCCTGTGTCCCGGGTCCCCACTGTCCCCATTGTCCCCATTGTCCCCACTGTCCCCATTGTCCCCACTGTCCCCATTGTCCCCCAATGTCCCCATTATCCCCATTGCTCCCATTGTCCCCATGTCCCCATTGTCCCCCCATGTCCCTCCTGTCCCCACTGTCCCCACTGTCCCCATTGTCCCCCAATGTCCCCGGGTCCCCGGGTCCCCACTGTCCCCATTGTCCCCGCGGGTCCCCCAGGCACCGTTCGCCTGGAGCAGCTCCAGCAGAGCTCCCTGGACCCCTCGGTGTCCCCATTATCCCCATTGTCCCCATGTCCCCATTGTCCCCCCGTGTCCCTCCTGTCCCCAATGTCCCCACTGTCTCCATTGTCCCCCAATGTCCCCGGGTCCCCGGGTCCCCATTGTCCCCAATGTCCCCGCGGGTCCCCCAGGCACCGTTCGCCTGGAGCAGCTCCAGCAGAGCTCCCTGGACCCCTTGGTGTCCCCATTGTCCCCACTGTCCCCATTGTCCCCATTGTCCCCAATGTCCCCGCGGGTCCCCCAGGCACGGTTCGCCTGGAGCAGCTCCAGCAGAGCTCCCTGGACCCCTCGGTGTCCCCACTGTCCCCATTGTCCCCGCGGGTCCCCCAGGCACGGTTCGCCTGGAGCAGCTCCAGCAGAGCTCCCTGGACCCCTCGGTGTCCCCATTGTCCCCAATGTCCCCGCGGGTCCCCCAGGCACCGTTCGCCTGGAGCAGCTCCAGCAGAGCTCCCTGGACCTGCTGCGCCCGGACGCCGGCCCCTTCGAAGCGGGGGGGGAGAAGGAGCAGGACCCGGCCCTGATCCCCGTGCCCGCCCACAGCTACCTCGGTACGGGGGGTGGGGTCCCCCTGACGCCCCCGGCCGTGCCCCCTCCCCAGGGCTGCTCTTTGTGACAAACATTGAGAGCGCCGCCCCCGACCTGAGGGTGTTCCGGACCCCCGAGCCCGGAGAGAGGGTGCCCGGCGCGGCCGCGGACGTGGGGCACAATTCCTACCTGGGTTCGTGCGTGCCACGCGTGTGCCAGGCGTGTGCCAGGCGTGTGTCGCCCGTGTGCCACCCGTGTGTGACCCCCCGTGCCGTGTGTGACACTCCCGTCCTGCTCCTGAAAGGGTCCTGTGGGCACACGCGTGTGCCAGGCGTGTGCCAGGCATGTCCCATGTGTGACACTCCTGTCCCCGCTCCCAAAGGGTCCTGTGGGCACACGTGTGTGCCAGGCGTGTGTCACCCGTGTGTGACCCCCCCGTGCCATGTGTGACACTCCCGTCCTGCTCCTGAAAGGGTCCTGCAGGCACACGCGTGTGCCAGGCGTGTGCCAGGCGTGTCCCATGTGTGACACTCCTGTCCCCGCTCCCGAAGGGTCCTGTGGGCACACGCGTGTGCCAGGCGTGTGCCAGGCGTGTGCCAGGCGTGTGTCACCCGTGTCCCGTGTGGGACACTCCTGCCCCCCTCCCGAAGGCTCCTGCGGGCACACGCGTGTGGCGCTGTCCCCACGGCGCTCCTGTCACGCGTGTCCCCGCTCGGGGGGTGGCACCCTGGGCACGCCGAGCGTCGCCTCTGTCCGGTGGCACCGCGGACGCGGGTGGCACCTGCAGGGATGTGGCAGTGACACGCTCAGGTGCCACCTGTGCAGATGTGACACACCCAGGTGCCACCTGTGCACCCCTGACACACCCAGGTGTCACCTGCATACCCCTGACACACCCAGGTGTCACCTGTGCACGCTCGTGTCCCCATGGGGACACAGCTCCTGTCCCCTCCCGTGTCCCCCCCCCTGCACACGCACGCGTGTGGCCGCATCACCCCCGCCCGCCCCGCATGGCCCCACCTCTCTCGTGTCACCACCCCCGTGTCACCACCCCCGTGTCACCGGCCCTGTCACCAAGCCCTCTCCCCATCGCTGTGTCCTCCCCATCGCTGTCCCCGCGTTTCTGTCCCCACAATTCCTGACCCTTCAAATCGTCCCCGTGTCCCCAAACCCCCCCCCCATGTCCCTGCCTGTCCCCCCCCCGTGTCCCCCCCCAGTGTCCCCCCCATGTCCCCCCCATGTCCCCCCCGTGTCCCCCCGTGTCCCCGCCTGTCCCCGCCTGTCCCCGTTGCTGTTTTTGCATGGGGGGGGTGCATGGATTGTGGGGGAGGGGCTGGAGCCTGGCTGGGGGCTGGGGGGGCTCAGGGGGGGCTTTGGGGGCGCTCGGGGGGGGCTCACGGCCACCCCTGCACGTGCGGGGAGGGGGGGGGGGCTCTGCTCGGCATTGGCTGCTCTGGCCCCCAAAATCTGCCCTTCCCCCCAAAATCTGCCATTTCCACCCCAAAATCTGCCATTTCCACCCCAAAATCTGCCATTTCCACCCAAAATCTGCCATTTCCACCCAAAATCTGCCATTTCCACCCAAATTCTGCCATTTCCACCCAAATTCTGCCCTTCACCCCAAAATCTGCCCTTCCCCCCAAAATCTGCCATTTCCACCCAAAATCTGCCATTTCCACCCAAAATCTGCCATTTCCACCCAAAATCTGCCATTTCCACCCAAATTCTGCCATTTCCACCCAAATTCTGCCCTTCACCCCAAAATCTGCCCTTCCCCCCAAAATCTGCCCTTCCCCCCAAAATCTGCCATTTCCACCCAAAATCTGCCATTTCCACCCAAAATCTGCCATTTCCACCCAAAATCTGCCATTTCCACCCAAAATCTGCCCTTTTCCCCTAAAATCTGCCCCTTTTCTCCAAACAATCTGCCCTTCTGGCAATCCACGGGCTGTCCCCGTGTCCCCTGGGCTGTCCCCGTGTCCCCTGGGTGGTCTTGGTGGTGACAGGGCTGTCCCGGTGTCCCCTGGGTGTCCCCTGGGTGTCCCCTGACTGTCCCCGTGTCCCCTGGCTGTCCCCTGGGTGTCCCCTGGGTGTCCCCTGGGTGTCCCCTGACTGTCCCCGTGTCCCACAGGTTTCTCGGTGGTCCCAGGGCTGGGGTGACCGAGCTGTCCCCGTGTTCCCTGACTGTCCCCTGGGTGTCCCCTGACTGTCCCCGTGTCCCCTGACTGTCCCCTGACTGTCCCCGTGTCCCGCAGGTTTCTCTTCTCAGTGGTCCCAGGGCCGGGGTGACCGAGTTGTCCCGGTGTCCCCTGGCTGTCCCCGTGTCCCCTGACTGTCCCCTGACTGTCCCCGTGTCCCGCAGGTTTCTCGGTGGTCCCAGGGTCAGGGTGACCGAGCTGTCCCCGTGTCCCCTGGGTGTCCCCTGACTGTCCCCTGGCTGTCCCCGTGTCCCCTGGCTGTCCCCTGACTGTCCCCGTGCCCCGCAGGTTTCTCGGTGGCCGCGGGCCCGGGGCTGACACGGCCGCACGAGCTGAGCTTTGTGTCGGGCGCGCCCCGGGCCAACCACAGCGGGGCCGTTGTGATCCTGCGCACGGACAGCGCCAACCGCCTGGTGCCCGAGGCCGTGCTGGGCGGGCACCAACTCAGCTCCGCCTTCGGCCACGCCCTGGCCCTGCTGGACCTCAACAGCGACGGGTGCGGGGACACCGGGGACACCTGGGGACACCTGGGGCACCTGGGGCACCTGGGGACACCTGGGGCATTTGGGGACACCGGGGACACCTGGGGACACCTGGGGACACCGGGGGCACCTGGGGACACCTGGGGACACCTGGGGACACCTGGGGGACCTGGGGCATTTGGGGCATCTGGGGACACCTGGGGCATCTGGGGACACCTGGGGACACCGGGGGCACCTGGGGCATCTGGAACACCAGGGGCACCTGGGGCATTTGGGGCATCTGGGGACACCTGGAACACCTGGGGACACCGGGGGCACCTGAGGACATCTGGGGCTTCAGGGACACCTGGGACACCTGGGGCGTCTGGGGCATTTGGGGCATCTGGGACATCTGGGGACACCTGGGGCATCTGGGACACCTGTCACCTTTGTCACCGTGTCACCTGTGTTACCTGTGTCACCTATGTCACCTGTGTGTGTCAGCCCTGGCATCGGAACATGGCCACGTCACCCATGTCACCCGTGTGTCACCCGTGTCACCCGTGTCACCCGTGTCACCTGTGTTACCTGTGTCACCCATGTCACCTGTGTCACCCGGGTCACCTGTGTGTCACCCCTGTGTCACAGGTCGCACCCATGTCACCTGTGTGTGTGTGCCAGCCCTGTCACTTGATGTCACCCGTGTCACCTGTGTGTGTGTGCCAGCCCTGTCACTTGATGTCACCCGTGTCACCTGTGTCCCTGTGGCTGTGGCCCCAAAAATCCCCTTCCCCACCCCCTGAACGCCCCAAATCCCATTCCCCACCCCCTAAACCCCCCCAAATCCCATTCCCACCCCCTGAACCCCTTCCCCACCCCCTGAACCCCCCAAATCCCATTCCCCACCCCCTGAACCCCTTCCCCACCCCAGAACCCCCCAAATCCCCTCCCCACCCCAGGACCCCCTCCCCAACCCCTGAACCCCCCAAATCCCCTTCCCCACCCCTTGAATCTCCCCAAATCCCCTTCCCCACCCCCTAATCCCCTTCCCCACCCCCTTAAACCCCCCCAAATCCCATTCCCCACCCCCTTAAACCCCCCAAATCCCATTCCCCACCCCCTAAACCCCCCCAAATCCCCTTCCCCACCCCCTGAACCCCTTCCCCACCCCAGGACCCCCCGAACCCCCTCCCCACCCGTGTCCGGGCCGATCCATTCCCTTTCCGCGGGGGGGGGGGGGGTGTGGCGGTGACATCTCCGCGTCCCCCCCGCTGTCCCCAGCTGGACGGACCTGGCCGTGGGCGCCCCCCACTTTTTCGAGCGGCAGGAGGAGCTGGGGGGGGCCGTGTACGTTTACATCAACCCGGGGGGGCTCTGGGCCGGCGCCACCCCCGAGCGCCTGAGCGGCCCCCGCGGCTCCGCCTTCGGCACCGCGCTCTGCTCGGCCGGGGACCTGGACCGGGACGGCTTCGAGGGTGAGGGATCGGGGGGGATTCGGGGCTTTTGGGGGGAATTCGGGGGATTTGGGGAGGTTTGAGGGGATTTAGGGGGGTTTGGGGGCTCTGGGGAGGGACCTGGACCGGGACGGCTTCGAGGGTGCGGGATCGGGGGGGATTCAGGGGTTTTGGGGGGAATTCGGGGAATTTGGGGAGGTTTTGGGGGGGTTTGGGGGAGGTTTGGGGGTCTGGGGAGGGACCTGGACCGGGACGGCTTCGAGGGTGAGGGATCGGGGGGGGGGGCTGGGGAGGGGGTTTTGGGGGGCTTTTGGGGGGAATTCGGGGGATTTTGGGGGATTTCAGAGAGGTTTGAGGGGATGAGGGGGCGTCTGGGGAGAATTCTTGGGGTTTCGGGGAGGTTTGAGGGCATTTAGGGGGGTTTTGGGGAAATTCAGGGGCTGGAGAGGGGATTTGGGGGGTTTTGGGGGGGGTTTGGGGGGGATTTCAGGGGGTTTTGGGGGTCCAGGGCCAAACCAAAACCACGTCGGGTTCAAGGGGGCTGCAGGGGGGTTCGGGGGGGATTTGGGGCAGTTTGAGAGGATTTTGGGGGGGGTTTGGGGTCTGGGGATGGACCAAACCCAGAATGGCTTTGAGGGTGAGGGGTTTCGGGGCTATTTGGGGGTTTCTGGGGGGATTTCAGGGCCTTTGGGGTCTCCAAGGGCAGGGCCTGGCAGAACCGCAGCCCTCGGCCACAGCAGAATTTGTGGTGCGGGGCTTTTTTTGGGGGAGGAAATTCGGGGTTTTGTTGGGGTTTTTTTTGGGGATCCCCAAAACTTTGCCGCATGAACGCCCCCAAGGGCTTCCCTGGGGAGGGATCTGAGCCCCAAAAACCCCCAAATTTGCCCAAATTTCCCTCTGCAGACCTGGCCGTGGGGGCTCCTTTTGACGGCGCGGGCAAAGTCTTCATTTACCACGGCAGCGCCCTGGGCATCGTCACCCGCCCGGCGCAGGTGAGGGGGGCCCGGGGGTCCTCAGGGGGGTCCCGGGGGGTTTGGGGAGGGGTCTGGGCTCAGCCAGAGCCGCCCCCACCCCCAGGTGCTGGATGGGGAGGCCGTGGGGGTCTCGGCCTTTGGGTACTCGCTCTCGGGGGGAATGGACGTGGATGGGAACCTGTACCCCGACCTGCTGGTGGGGTCCCTGTCGGACACCGTGGTGCTCTACAGGTGAGACCCCCGCCCCGTGACCCCCTCCCCACAATTCCTGAGGATCCCCCGCCCCAGAATCCCCCGATTCCTGAGGATCCCAAAGCCTTGGAGCAGCCCCCAGTTCCTGGGATACCCCCCTGGAATCCCCCAAAATCCCCCAATTCCTGAGGATCCCCGGAATCCCCCAATTCCTGGGGATCCCAAATTCCTGGAGCAGCCCCCAATTCCTGGGACCTCCAAAATCCCCCAATTCCCGACAATCCCAAACCCCCAGAGAGGCCCCCCCCCCCCCCATTCCTGGACATCCCCGAAATCCCTGAGCCCCCTCCCGAAATCCCTGAGCCCCCCCGAAATCCCTGAGCCCCACAAATCCCTGAGCCCCCCAAATCCCTCAGACCCCCCCAAATCCCTGAACCCCCCCAAATCCCTGAGCCCCCCCAAATCCCTGAGCCCCCTCCCCAAATCCCTGAACCCCCCCAAATCCCTGAGCCCCCCAAATCCCTGAGCCCCCTCCCCAAATCCCTGAGTCCCACAAAACCCTGAGCCCCCCAAATCCCTGAACCCCTCCCCAAATCCCTGAGCCCCCCAAATCCCTGAACCCCCCCCAAATCCCTGAGCCCCCCAAATCCCTGAACCCCCCCCAAATCCCTGAGCCCCCCCCAAATCCCTGAACCGCCCCCAAATCCCTGAGCCCCCCAAATCCCTGAGCCCCCCACCCATCAATTCCCCCTCCCAGGGACCCCCAAATCCCCCAGGAGCCCCTCCCCGAATCCCCCCGCCCCTGGGGGGTCCCGGGGGTGCGCTCAGGGTTTGGGGGGGCTCCCCCCGGGACCCCCCCTTTCCCCGTCCCCCGTCAGGGCGCGGCCGGTGGTTCACGTGTCCCGGGACGTGGCGGTGCTGCCGCCGCTCATCGACCTGGAGCGGAGCAACTGCCGCGACGGGCCCGGCGTCTGGTGCGTGACAGCGGCACCCCCGTGTCACCCGTGTCCCCCCGTGTCACCCGGATCACCCCCGTGTCCCCCCCGTGTCCCCCGTGTCCCCCGGGTCACCCCCGTGTCCACCCCGGGTCACCCCCGTGTCCCCCCCGGGTCCCCCTCCATGTCCCCCGGCACCCCCGTGTCACCCGGGTCACCCCCGTGTCACCCGGGTCACCCCCGGGTCACCCCCGGGTCACCCCCGTGTCCCCCCCGGGTCACCCCCGTGTCACCCCCGGGTCACCCCCGTGTCCACCCCGGGTCACCCCCGTGTCCCCCGGGTCACCCCCGTGTCCCCCGTGTCACCCGTGTCCCCCCTGGGTCCCCCTCCGTGTGCCCCGGGTCCCCATCGTGTCCCCCTTTGTCCCCTCCATGTCCCCCGTGTCCCCCGTGTCCCAAGTCTCCTCTCGTATCGCCCCCGGATCCTCCCCGTGTCCCTCTCCGTGTCCCCCCCATTGTCCCCCTCTTCCCTCCCCGTGTCCCCCCGTGTCCCCCTTTGTCCCTCCCGGGTCCCCCCATGTCCCCCCCCGCCAACCCGTGTCCTCTCCACGTGTCCCCACCCCCGTGTGTGCCCCCCCTGTGTCCCCTCCATGTCCCTCCATGTCCCCCCCATGTCCCCCTCCATGTCCCTCCATGTCCCCTCTGTGTCCCCCCTCTCCATGTCCCCTCCATGTCCCCTCCATGTCCCCCCCATGTCCCCCTCCATGTCCCCTCTGTGTCCCCTCCATGTCCCTCCATGTCCCCTCTGTGTCCCCTCCATGTCCCCCCCATGTCCCCCCCATGTCCCCCCATGTCCCCTGTCCCTGTCCCGTTTTGGGGGTGTCGGGACCCCCCCGGTGACCCTGTCCCCCCCCCAGCCTGGAGGTCCGGGCGTGTTTCAGCTTCAGCGAGAGCCCGGGCAGGGACAGCGCCCCCCCCCCCGCTGGGTGAGCGACCCCCGGGACCCCCAAACCTGGGGGACCCCCCTGTTCCAGGGACCCCCAAACCTGGGGGACCCCCCCGTTCCAGGGACCCCCAAACCTGGGGGACCCCCCAGTCCTGTGGATCCCCCCCAATTCCTGGGGACCCCCCCATTCCAGGGACCCCCCAAACCCTGGGGGACCCCCCAGTCATGGGTCCCCCATCCCTGGGGTCCCCCCTGTTCCTGGGACACCCCCCCCCCATCCTTTGGGACCCCTCCTCATCTTTGGGCTCCCAAATCCTTTGAGCCCCCCATCCTTGGGACCCCTCCCCATCCTTGGGACCCTCCCCATCTTTGGGCCCCCAAATCCTTTGAGCCCCTCATCCTTGGGCCCCTCCTCATCCTTTGGTACCCTCCCCATCCTTGGGCCCCTCCTCATCCTTTGGTACCCTCCCCATCCTTGGGACCCTCCCCATCTTTGGGCCCCCAAATCCTTTGAGCCCCTCATCCTTGGGCCCCTCCTCATCCTTTGGGACCCTCCCCATCCTTGGGACCCCTCCCCATCTTTGGGCCCCCAAATCCTTTGGACCCCCCCATCCTTGGGACCCTCCTCATCCCTTGGGCCCCTCCCCATCCTTTGGGACCCCTCATCTTTTGGGACCCCCCCAAATCTCCGGGCCCCCAAATCCTTTGAGCCCCTCATCCTTGGGACCCTCCTCATCCTTTGGGACCCTCCCCATCCTTGGGACCCTCCCCATCTTTGGGACCTTCCCCATCCTTTGGGCCCCCAAATCCTTTGAGCCCCCCATCCTTTGGACCCCCCCCATCCTTGGGACCCCTCCCCATCCTTTGGACCCCCCCATCCTTGGGACCCCTCCCCATCCTTGGGACCCCTCCCCATCTTTGGGACCCTCCCCATCTTTGGGACCCCAAATCCTTTGAGCCCCCCCATCCTTTGGATCCCCCCATCCTTGGGACCCCTCCCCATCCTTGGGACCCTCCTCATCCTTTGGGACCCTCCCCATCTTTGGGACCCTCCCCATCCTTTGGGACCCCAAATCCTTTGAGCCCCCCATCCTTGGGACCCCTCCCCATCCTTTGGGACCCCTCCCCATCATTTGGGGCCCCCCACCTCTGCCCCCCAGAGCTGCAGCTGGCGCTGGAGGCGGACTCGGAGCGGCGCCTTCGGGGGCAGCAGCCCCGGGGCTCCTTCCTGGAGCGGGGCCCGGCCGAGCCCGAGCACCGGATCCGGGCCCGCCTGGAGCTGCCGCGGCCGCGGGAGCGGCGCTGCGTGCCCGCCACCTTCCGGCTGCACGTGCGTGCTTCGGCCTCGGCCTCCTCTTCCTCCTCCTCCTCATTCTCATCCTCCTCCTCAGCCTCCTCCTCCACCACCTTCCGGCTGCATGTGCGTGCTTCGGCCTCCTCCTCATCCCTCATCCTTGTCCTCAGCCTCAGCCTCCTCCTCCTCATCCCTCATCCTCGTCCTTGTCCTCTGCTGCATCCTCATCCTCATCCTCAGCCTCCTCCTCCGCCACCTTCCGGCTGCACGTGCGTGCTTCGGCCTCGGCCTCCTCCTCCTCCTCCTCCTCCTCATCCTTGTCCTCATCCTCATCCTCAGCCTCCTCCTCCTCCTCATCCCTCATCCTCGTCCTTGTCCTCTGCTGCATCCTCATCCTCATCCTCATCCTCCTCCTCCACCACCTTCCGGCTGCACATGCGTGCTTCGGCCTCGGCCTCCTCCTCATCCTCATCCTTGTCCTCAGCCTCAGCCTCCTCCTCAGCCTCTGCCACATCCTCAGCCTCATCCTCCTCCTCATCCTCATCCTCGTCCTCATCCTCATCCTTATCTTCATCCTCATCCTCAGCCTCATCCTCCTCTTCCTCCACCTTCCGGCTGCACGTGCGTGCTTCGGCCTCAGCCTCAGCCTCATTCTCATCTTCCTCATCCTCAGCCTCCTCCTCATCCTCATCCTCATCCTCCTCATCTCAGCCTCAGCCTCCTCCTCCTCCACCTTCCACCTGCACGTGCGTGCTTCGGCCTCAGCCTCCTCCTCATCCTCGTCCTCATCCTCTGCATCCTCCTCCTCCTCCTCCTCCTCATCATCATCCTCATCCTCATCCTCAGCCTCTTCTTCCTCCACCTTCCGCCTGCACGTGTGTGCTTCGGCCTCAGCCTCCTCATCCTCCCCATCCTCTGCTGCATCCTCATCCTCATCCTCCTCCTCATCCTCATCCTCCTCCTCAGCCTCATCCTCAGCCTCCTCCTCCTCTTCCTCCACCTTCCGCCTGCACCTGCGTGCTTCGGCCTCGGCCCCTCTGCCTCTTCCTCATCCTCAGCCTCAGCCTCATCTTCCTCTTTCTCCTCTTCCTCAGCCTCCTCCTCCTCATCCTCACCTTCCTCAGCCTCGCCCTCCTCATCCTCCTCTTCCTCACCATCAGCCCTGTCCCCCATCCCCATCTCCTCCTCCTCCTCCTCCTCTTCATCCCCGTTCCCCCAGGTGTCCCCAGCGCCCCCCTGACCTTCCTCACCTCCTCCTCCTCCTCCTCAGGACGACATCCGGGACAAGCTCCGCCCCATCGCTGTCACCTTGTCCTTCGCCATCGCGGGGACACCGCGGGGGTGGCGCCGGGGGGCCCGGGGGACAGCGCTGCCCCCGCTGAGCCCCGCGCTGAGCCCGCGCCAGCCCAGCACGCTGCGCACCGAGGTGACACTGCCACCCCTGGGTCACACCTGTGTCACCCTGGTCACTGTGTCACCCCCTGGGTCACTGTGTCACCCTGGGTCACCCCCTGGGTCACCCTGGGTCACCCCCTGTGTCACCCTGGGTCACTGTGTCACCCTGGGTCACCCCCTGTGTCACTGTGTCACCCTGGGTCACTGTGTCACCCCCTGTGTCACTGTGTCACCCTGGGTCACTGTGTCACCCCCTGGGTCACCCCCTGTGTCACCCCCTGTGTCACCCTGGGTCACCTCCCGCCCCCGCGCCAGCCCAGCACGCTGCGCACCGAGGTGACACTGCCACCCCTGGGTCACACCTGTGTCACCCTGTGTCACTGTGTCACCCTGGGTCACTGTGTCACCCCCTGGGTCACCCCCTGGGTCACTGTGTCACCCCCTGTGTCACCCCCTGGGTCACCCTGGGTCACCCCCTGTCCCCTGTGCCAGCCCAGCACGCTGCGCACCGAGGTGGGGACACGGTGACACTGCCACCCCCAGGTCACCCTGTGTCACCCTGTGTCACACCTGTGTCACCCTGTGTCACTGTGTCACCCTGGGTCACTGTGTCACCCCCTGGGTCACTGTGTCACCCCCTGTGTCACCCCCTGTGTCACCCCCTGTGTCACCCCCTGTGTCACCCTGCGTCACCCTGGGTCACCCCCTGTCCCCCACGCCAGCCCAGCACGCTGCGCACCAAGGTGGGGACACGGTGACACTGCCACCCCCGGGTCACCCTGTGTCACCCTGTGTCACTATGTCCCTCTGTGTCACCCACCTGTGTCCCCCTGTGTCCC
The DNA here is from genome assembly GCF_012460135.2 of Molothrus ater. Classification (NCBI taxonomy): domain Eukaryota; kingdom Metazoa; phylum Chordata; class Aves; order Passeriformes; family Icteridae; genus Molothrus; species Molothrus ater. Next base: position 8,015 of record NW_023416732.1, on the reverse strand, counting down.
CTCAGTGTCCCCGCAGTGTCCCCGCAGTGTCCCCTCAGTGTCCCCCCCGTGTCCCCGCAGTGTCCCCGCAGTGTCCCCCCCGTGTCCCCGCAGTGTCCCCGCAGTGTCCCCATGTCCCCATGTCCCCCCAGGTGCATTTCCTGCGCCAGGGCTGCGGCGATGACCGAATCTGCCAGAGCCACCTGGAGCTGCGCCCGCGATTCTGCGCCCGCCTCGGGGACAGCGACTTCCTGGCCCTGCCCAGGTGAGGGGACAGCACCACCGGGGGGGGGGGGGGGTGGCACTGCCACCCTGGGGTCACTGCCCTGGGGAGCCCTGAGAGCCCTGGGGTGTCCCCAAGGGAGTGACAGGGACGAGGGTGGCACTGCCACCTTCACCCTGAGCGCCCGGGGATGTCCCCAGGGGTCACAGGTGGCACTGTCACCTCTGTGTGAGGGCCCAGGGATGTCCCCAGGGGTCACAGGTGGCACTGCCACCTCACTGTGAGTGCCCGGGGATGTCCCCAGGGGTCACAGGTGGCACTGCCACCTTCACCCTGAGCGCCCGGGGATGTCCCCAGGGGTCACAGGTGGCTGTGCCCGCAGGGACGAGGATGGCGCTGCCATCTTGGCCATCAGTGACCAGAAGGACGTGGCCCTGGAGCTGCAGGTGACCAACGAGCCCTCGGACCCCGCGCAGCCGCACAGGGACGGGGACGACGCCCACCAGGCCCTGCTGGTGGCATCGCTGCCCCCCAGAGCTGCCCTACGCCGCCATGCGGGCCGAGGAGAGCGCGGTGAGACGGGGACACGGGGACACTGGGGACAGGGGGGACACTGGGGACACGGGGGACACAGGGGACACTGGGGACACTGGGGACAGGGGGGACAGGGGGGACAGGGGGGACAGGGAGGACACTGGGGACAGGGGGGACACTGGGGACACTGGGGACAGGGGGGACACTGGGGATACAGGGGACAGGGGGAACACTGGGGACATGGGGGACACTGGGGACAGGGGGGACACTGGGGACACAGGGGACACTGGGGACAGGGGGGACAGGGGGGACACGGGGGACACTGGGGACACTGGGGACAGGGGGGACACTGGGGACACTGGGGACACTGGGGACAGGGGGGACAGGGGGAACACTGGGGACATGGGGGACACTGGGGACAGGGGGGACACTGGGGACACAGGGGACACTGGGGACACGGGGGACAGGGGGGACACTGGGGGGACACTGGGGACAGGGGGGACACTGGGGACATGGGGGACACGGGGGACAGGGGGGACACGGGGGACACAGGGGACACTGGGAACAGGGACAGGGATGGGGATGGGGACAGGGATGGGGACAGGGACAGGGAGGGACAGCAGGGGACAGCTGGGGACAGGGGACGGGGCAGGAGGGGCGGGGGGGACGGTTCTGGGGCTGACCCTGGGGGGCCTTCAGGGACAATGGGGTCACTGTGGGGGTGCCCTCAGAGTTGGGGTCACTCTGGGGTCACTGGGGTCACTCTGGGGTCTCTGGGGTCACTCTGGGTCACTCTGGGTCACTCTGGGGTCACTCCGGGGTCACTCTGGGGTCTCTGTGGTCACTCCAGGGTCACTCCGGGGTCACTCTGGGGTCACTCTGGGTCACTCTGGGGTCACTGGGGTCACTCCGGGGTCACTCTGGGGTCACCCCAGGTGCCCCAGGGGGGCTCAGCCCTGTCCTCCCCTCCCCAGGACAAGGTTTTGTGCTTGGCCAACGCGAACGGCTCCAGGGTGGAGTGCGAGCTGGGGAACCCCCTCAAACGCGGGGCCCAGGTGGGCGCAGCCCCCTCCCCACCCCCCCCCCGACCCTCCCCGACCCCCGCCCAGCCCCCAGCGCTCACCTGCCCCTCCCCAGGTGCGCTTCTTCCTCATCCTCAGCACCTCGGGCGTCTCCATCCACACCACGGAGCTGCAGGTGCTGCTGGAGCTGTCCACGTGAGCCGGGACTGGGGGCACCGAGACCCCCGGGACTGGGGGATGGAGACACCCAAAGTGGGGATGGAGACCCCCAAAGTGGGGCTGGGAACCCTCAAAGTGGGGCTGGGGACCCCCGGGATTGAGGATGGAGACCCCTGGGATCGGGGGGGATGGGACCCCCAGGATTGGGGCATGGAGACCCCCAGGGTTTGGGGATCCCAGGATTGGGGGGATGGAGACCCCCGGGATTTGGGATGGAGACCCCCGGGATTTGGGATGGAGACCCCCAGGATTTGGGAGGCAGAACCCGGAGATGTTGAGGGTGAGAGCTTGGAGGAATTTTGGGTTTGGAGCCCCCAGGATTTGGGGTTGGAGCCCTGGGGGTTTTGGGATGGAGACGCCCGGGTTTGGGGGCTGGAATCCCAGGGGATTTGGGGTCAGACCCCCAGGATCTGGGGTTCAGAGCCCCCAGGATTTGGGGGCTGGAATCCCAGGGGATTTGGGATCAAACCCCAGGATTTGGGTACCAGATCCCCGCAGGATTCGGGGACAAGACCCCGGCAGTTTCACCCCCCGGCCCCCCAACATTCAGGGTCGGGGGGCTGCGATTTGGGGTCCAACCCCCCCCGCACGGCCTTTGGGGTTTTTCCTTTTGGGGTTTCACCCTCCCGACCCCAAATGCCCCCCAGGACCAGCGAGCAGCCGGGGCTGGAGCCGGTGGTCGCCCGCGCCCGCGTGGTCATCGAGCTGCCCCTGGCCGTGACCGGGTCAGTGGGGTCGGGGTTTTGGGGTGCCCGGGGGCGGTTTTGGGGTCGGGACCGCCCCCCCCTCACAGCAGGGATGTCCCCACAGCGTGGCCGTGCCCCCCAGGCTGTTTTTTGGGGGGCAGGTGCTGGGGGAGAGCGCGGTGAAGAGGGAGAGCCAGGTGGGCAGCGCCGTCCGCTTCGAGGTCACGGTGAGAGACCCCAAAATTGGAGACCCCAAAACGGACCCTAAAACAGAGACCCCAAAATGGAGACCCCAAAACGGACCCTAAAACAGAGACCCCCAAAATTACAGACCCCAAAATTACAGACCCCAAAACGGACCCTAAAACAGAGACCCCAAAATTGGAGACCCCAAAACGGACCCTAAAACAGAGACCCCCAAAATGGTGACCCCAAAGTTACAGACCCCAAAACGGACCCTAAAACAGAGACCCCAAAATTGGAGATCCCAAAACGGACCCTAAAACAGAGACCCCCAAAATTACAGACCCCAAAACGGACCCTAAAACAGAGACCCCAAAATTACAGACCCCAAAATTGGAGATCCCAAAACGGACCCTAAAACAGAGACCCCAAAATGGAGACCCCAAAACGGACCCTAAAACAGAGACCCCAAAATTAAAGACCCCAAAACGGACCCTAAAACAGAGACCCCAAAACAGAGACCCCAAAACGGACCCTAAAACAGAGACCCCAAAATTAAAGACCCCCCAAAATGGGTCCCAAAACGGAGACCACCCCACTGCCCCAGGATCCCAAAACCAAAATGGGGTTGGGGTTCCATAAAGGGTTGGTTTTGGGGTCGGGGCTGTTTTTGGGGTCGGGGTTGGTTTTGGGGTCGGGGTTGATTTTGGGGTCGGAGTTGATTTTGGAGTCATGGCTCCATACAGGGCTGGTTTTGGGCTCAGGGTTGATTTTGGTGCTTGGGGCTGTTTTTGGGGTTGGGGGCTGTTTTTGGGGTTGGGGGCTGTTTTTGGGCTCGGGGCTGTTTTTGGGCTCGGGGCTGTTTTTGGGGTCCTGGCTGTTTTTGGGGTTGGGTGCTGTTTTTGGGGTCATGGCTCCATGCAGGGGCTGGTTTTGGGCTCGGGGCTGGTTTTGGGGTCCTGGCTGGTTTTGGCTATTTTTGGGGTTGGGTGCTGTTTTTGGGGTCATGGCTCCATGCAGGGGCTGTTTTTGGGCTTGAGGGCTGTTTTTGGGGTCCTGGCTGGTTTTGGCTATTTTTGGGGTTGGGGATTATTTTTGGGCTCAGGGCTGTTTTTGGGCTCGGGGCTGTTTTTGGGCTCGGGGCTGGTTTTGGGGTCCTGGCTGTTTTTGGGGTCCTGGCTGTTTTTGGGGTTGGGTGCTGTTTTTGGGGTCATGGCTCCATGCAGGGGCTGGTTTTGGGCTCGGGGCTGGTTTTGGGGTCCTGGCTGGTTTTGGCTATTTTTGGGGTTGGGTGCTGTTTTTGGGGTCATGGCTCCATGCAGGGGCTGTTTTTGGGCTTGAGGGCTGTTTTTGGGGTCCTGGCTGGTTTTGGCTATTTTTGGGGTTGGGGATTATTTTTGGGCTCAGGGCTGTTTTTGGGCTCGGGGCTGTTTTTGGGCTCGGGGCTGGTTTTGGGGTCCTGGCTGTTTTTGGGGTCCTGGCTGTTTTTGGGTTGGGTGCTGTTTTCGGGGTCATGGCTCCATGCAGGGGCCGTTTTTGGGCTCGGGGCTGGTTTTGGGCTCGGGGCTGGTTTTGGGGTCATGGCTCCAAGCAGGGGCCGTTTTTGGGCTCGGGGCTGGTTTTGGGGTCCTGGCTGTTTTTGGGGTCCTGGCTGTTTTTGGGGTCATGGCTCCATGCAGGGGCCGTTTTTGGGCTCGGGGCTGTTTTTGGGGTCCTGGCTGTTTCTGGGGTTGGGTGCTGGTTTTGGGGTCATGGCTCCATGCAGGGGCTGTTTTTGGGGTTGGGTGCTGTTTTTGGGGCCATGGCTCCATGCAGGGGCCGTTTTTGGGCTTGGGGCTGGTTTTGGGGTCCTGGCTGTTTCTGGGGTCACTCCTGGGGTCCCGCCCGTGCCCCGCAGGTGTCGCAGCGGGGGCCGGTGCTGAGGAGCCCCGGCTCGGCCGCCCTGACCGTGCAGTGGCCGCTGGAGCTGCCCAACGGGAAGTGGCTCCTGTACCCCCTGAGCCTGGAGCTGGGCACCCCCCCCGTGCCCTGCAGCCCCCCGGGCAACCCCCTGCGCCTCGCCCTGGTGAGCCCGGGGGACAGCGGGGACAGGGGGGACAGCGGGGACAGGGGGGACAGGGGGGACAGGGGTGGCCAAAGGTGGCCAGGGGTGTCCAGGGGTGGCCAAAGTGTCCAGGGGTGTCCAAGGGATGTCCAGAGGTGTCCAGAGGTGTCCAAGGGGATGTCCAGGGGTGGCCAGGGGTGTCCAGAGATGTCCTGGGGGTGTCCTGGGGTGTCCAAAGGTGGCCAGGGGTGGCCAGGGGGTGCCCAGGCAGTGTCCAGGGGTGTCCAAAGGTGGCCAAAGGTGTCCAAGGGATGTCCAGGCATGGCCAAAGGTGTCCAGGGATGGCCAGAGGTGTCCTGGGGGTGTCCTGGGGTGTCCAAGGGTGTCCTGGGGGTGTCCTGGGGGTGTTCGGGGGTGTCCAGGGGTGTCCAGGGGTGTCCAGGGGTAGCCAGGGGTGTCCTGGGGTTGCCAAAGGTGGCCAGAGGTGTCCAAGGGATGTCCAGGGATGTCCAAGGGATGTCCAGGGGTGTCCAAAGGTGTCCTGGGGGTGGCCAGGGGGTGTCCTGGGGGTGTCCTGGGGTGTCCAGAGGTGCCCGGGGGTGCCCGGGGGTGCCTGGGGGTCCCTGTCCCACCCCCCCCACGCCCATCTTTGCCCCCCCAGGAGTCACCAGGCCGGGAGGGCCCCCCTGAGGAGCCCCCGGCCCGCTCGTGGTGGGTGCCCGCGGGGAGGAAGAGGAGGAACGTGACCCTGGTGAGGGCGGGGGGTTTTGGGGTTGGGGGGCCCTGCCTATGGGGTTTGGGGTCCTCCTGCTTTGGGGGGCCTCTGCTCCCAGGATCCCCCTGTGGTCCCAGTGCCCCATTTTGGGCTGTCCCCATTCCCTGGGTGTCCCCATTCCCGGGGTGTCCCCATTCCCGGGGTCACTCCATTCCTGGTGTCCCCCTGCTCTGTCCTGCCCTGTTCTGGTGTCCCCCCACTCCCAGTGCCCCCATTCCCTGGGGTGTCCCCTCCATCCCTCAAAAAGAGAAACCCCCACTCCTGGGGTGTCCCCCCCGCCATCCCTGGGATGTCCCCACACTGTCCCCCTACCCCCAAGGTGTCCCCTCACTGTCCCCTCACTGTCCCCTCACTGTCCCAGGACTGTGCTGCCGCCCGTTCCGGTGTCCCCCAATCCCCGGGATGTCCCCACACCCCCGGGATGTCCCCACACCCCCGCGGTGTCCCCACGTTGTCCCCTCGCTGTCCCCTCACTGTCCCCTGGCTGTCCCAGGACTGTGCCCGGGGCACGGCGCGCTGCCGCCCGTTCCGGTGCCCGCTGCCGTCGCTGGAGCGCTCGGAGCTGCGGGCGCGGGGCCGCCTCTGGAACGGGACCTTCCTGGAGGTCAGCGAGAGACCCCCGGGGTGGGTGGGGAGGGGGCTCAGCCCGGCCTGGACCCCTCCCCAAATTCCCCAAATCCCCAATTCCCAAATCCCAAATTCCCCAAATCCCCAATCCCCAAATCCCCAGTCCCCAAATCCCCAATTCCCAATTCCCCAATTCCCAAATCCCAAATTCCCCAAATCCACAATTCCCCAATCCCCAAATCCCCAATCCCCAATTCCCAAATCCCCAATCCCCAAATCCCCAATCCCCAAATCCCCAATTTCCCAATCCTCAAATCCACAAATCTCCAATTTCCCAATCCCCAATTCCCCAATTCCCCAAATCCCCAGTTTCCCAATCCCCAAATCCCAAATTCCCCAAATCCCCATCCCAGGAGTTCCTGGACGTGGAGAACCTGGAGCTGATCGTGCGCGCCGGGGTCTCGGTCTCCTCCCCCCGCGGCAACGTCGTCATCAGGGACGCGGTGGCACAGGTGGGGACACACCTGGGGACACCTGGGGACACCTGGGGACACACCTGTACCCTCGGACACCCCTGGGGACACCCCTGGGGACACCCCTAGGACATCCCTGAGGACACCTGGGAACACCCCTGGGGACACCCTCATGGACACCCCTGGGACCCCCTGGACACCCCCAGGATCTCCCCAGCGCCCCCCCCCCGATGTCCCCAAGCCCCTCCAGTCCCCCTCGATATCCCCATGGCCCCATTGATCCCCCGTGACCCCAGTGTCCCCTGGGTGACCCCTGTGACCCCAATGACCCCTGGGTGACCCCTGTGACCCCGCAGATGTCGGTGTCCCTGCACCTGGACCCGGGCGTGGCCGTCACCGCTGTCCCCTGGTGGGTGCTGCCCCTGGCGGTGCTGCTGGGGCTGCTGCTGCTGGCGCTGCTCGTGCTGGGGCTCTGGAAGGTGAGGGACCCCCCTGCTATCGCGATATGGCACGATACGGCACGGCACATCGCGATACGGCACGATACGGCACGGCATATCGCGATATGGCACGATACGGCACGGCACATCGCGATACGGCACGATACGGCACGGCATATCGCGATATGGCATGATACGGCACAGCATATTGTGATATGGCACCATAGAGTGCGTCATATCGCGATATGGCGCCACAGAGCACAGCACGTCATGATAGGGCACGACACAGTGCGGCATATCACGATATACCCCTTGCTGTCCAGCGCCATATCGTGATATCTCATACTTTCTGGTGCCATATCACAATATATCCTCCACTCTCTGGTGCCATGTCACGATATATCCCATGCCCTCTGGTGCCATATTGCGATGTCCTGTGCTCTCCAGTGCCGTATCGCGATATCTCCCTTGCTGTCCAGTGCCATGTCACGATATCTCATGCTCTCTGGTGCCATGTCATGATATACCCCACACTGCCTGGTGCCGTATTGCGATATCTCACTGTGTCCAGTGTCATATCGTGATATCTCACTGTGTCCGGTGCCATATTGCGATATATCACTCTGTCCAGTGTCATGTTGCAATATATCACTCTGTCCAGTGCCATATTGTGATATCTCACTCTGTCCAGTGCCATATCGCGATATATCTCAGTCTGTCCGGTGCCATATCGTGATATATCTCACTCTGTCCGGCGCCATATCGCGATATAGCCCGCGGTCTGATGCCATATCGCGATATATCCCGCTGTCGGGTGCCATGTCGCGATATACCCCGCGCTGGCCGCTGCCATGTCGCGATATCTGCGTG